>NC_079211.1:138628479-138803479 GCF_029633865.1 Lampris incognitus | reverse complement strand
TCTCTATTCAAAGCGGCATAAACAAGTGATTTTTTTTTTTTTATCAGGGTTTTCTGACTGAAATTTGAGTCTGAAACTCATTCGTGGGAAAACACTGGTTTGCTTTGTGTGTCTAGTTTTGCATCCCTGCAGCAACGCTCGCATTATCCGAGTGCAACAATTTTCCCTTCGGACTGATAATGCAAAAGCTACATGGCCCAATTTACACTTCCTTTGCAGGGTGTAGGATTATATGTCCTACGCTTGGCTTTTAACTTGTGTGCCTACCTGATGCAAAAAAAAAAAGTATATCAACATTTTAAAAATCTTCAGATGTCACACAGCAAGGGTGTAAAAGATGGTTCATCTTAAAACATACCCATTGAAGCTAATTGATTAGAAGAGTCATAAATTACTGCTGGTTATATAACCGCTTGAAAGAGACAAAATATGATCATGTACTCCTCCTGAGACTAGCATACAAAAACCACCGATGCCCTTTATAGTTTGAATTTTGCATTTGTTTAATTACAAATGAACTACAACATTCAGATGTCTTTATTTATTTATTTATTTTTTTTACTTGGGGTGGAGTGAAATTACCTCCCCACCTCCCTCCCTTCAGCTGCAGAATGAAACCCGGGAAAACAAAACGCTCAGTTCCTTTGATCGTTATTCTTAATTTCTTTGTGCCGTGTGTTCGAGCACGTCACTTAAAAAAGCTCGGTCAGGAAGTTAAAAAAAAATATGGGAGAATTCCCAGAGAAAATATTGAGAATTCAAATCACCGTTCAGGTGATGTGGCTTTAAAATAGTTCATTAGGGAGCCACAGGAGGGCTCACACTCCTTATCTTACGTCCAATCTTCTATTCTCTCCACCATCCATCCTCAAAGTCATGTCTTTTTTTCTTTCTTTTTTTTTTCAATCTCCCTCCGCCCTGTGACTGCCCAGGGCAAAGTTGTCCCCGAGCTTATCTGCTAGTTGTCCAAGCCGTGTTCCCCCGGTATTGATAGAAATGGCTAGCAGCTGTAGCACTGATACGGGGCTGCACAGCAGATAGCATCAGGGCTAAAATGAACGCATCATATTATAAGCGGTTTGATAAACGCTGGTTATACGAGCTGTCAGGTGGTACAAGGATGCCTTGTATGATCGGACGTCGGGGGGACGGGCGTAGACGGACAGACGTGAGCCGTGCTGAAGTGAAGAAGAAGAAAAAATAGTTGCTTTCATTTGGTTTCGCCCTCTCAGGCAACCAAAATATGGCAGGAGAATGTATTTGTGTTTTCACTTGAAATGGAAAAGTACATTTCTTGTGTTCTCTCCTCAAATGCAGGGAAGAGCGACCCGTTCTGTGTCGTCGAGCTGAGTAACGATCGGCTGCAGACGCACACCGTTTACAAGAACCTCAACCCCGAGTGGAATAAGGTCTTCACCTTGTGAGTGGTTTGCCCCCCCCCCCCCCCCCACACACACACACACACACAATTTATAGACATATTCAGACTCAAAATAATGAAATGGTTTTATTGGCTCGTAGGAAGTGATATTGAAACAATAGAGTCTACACTGGTAAGAAAAGAAGGGATTATGATTGTCATTTAACCTGAATTACAGATAATAATCATTAGTAGTAATAACTTTGTTTATATACAGCACTTTTCTAAAACAGTGTTACAAAATGCTTTACAAAGAAATGCTCTTAGTCAGATGTTGTTGGTCTTTTCATTTCAACCCTTTGTTAGCCACAGTAGTTTCAAAATACTGACAATAGACTCACGCACGCACACACACACACACACATACGTATATATATATATAAATTACATTGTTATTATAATTACATAGTCCTGTACTGTATATAAAAGGTAAAAGGAACATTTCCAAGAGCAATTATGTTGCTTGATTGCAAAATTTCTAGTTTTTTTTTTTAGCTTTTTATTTTATCACGTGGAGGTCTTTTGTTTTTGTTTTTTTTTCATTTTCCAAAATCATACCTCATGACAATAATTAAGTCATGGGATGTGTGACATGATAAAAAAAAATTGGATCTTTGAAAAAGGCTTTCATATATATACAACTGTTAAAAGAAACACTCAACGGTAGGGAAAGCGCTCAACAAATAAGGAGCAAACTGGATTTTATATATATATATATATATATATATATATATATATATTCTTTTTTTTTTAAGTCCATGAGTACACTAGTGAATTCTTATAGCGAAGAGGAATAATTTAGTCATTCCTCAGACATGCATGTCCTCTTGTAATATTCTTTAATCACTAGATATCAGCCATCTCCTTTGGTAGCCTACTTTTCAGATGATGAAATGTCAGGGTTTTCTAAAACAGATGGAGTTGCAAGACTCTTGGGATTTATATATATATATATATGTACAGGTGTAGTTTAACACACACTAGTGAAGGTAATGTGAGTTGCATTAGGTATATGTGACATCCTGTATACACAGCTGCTTACCACTTCCTGTGTGTCTCTGATGACAAGTGAAGTCGTGTGTTTGAGATCCCATAGCGTTTACACAGTTGTGATGGTTTCAAACTACGCCGCGCCTGCAGTGTGTTAATTTCTTGTTTGTGTGGCCCAGCAACGTGAAGGACATCCACTCGGTGCTGGAGGTCACCGTTTACGACGAAGATCGAGACAGAAGCGCGGACTTCCTGGGGAAAGTGGCGATTCCTCTGCTGAACGTGAGTCACCGGTAGAAGCCCATGCTTCTTTTTTTTTTTGGTTTTGTTTTTTGTTTTTCCTCCCCTGGGTAAATGGGAGAGAACATTAAGGGGAACGGGGAGAATGAAAACACACAGTTGATGATATAAAAAGCAAGAGGTTATTTTTGCCACCCTGCAGATGAAACCATTATTATTATTATTTCACAATGAGGAAGAGATGTGTGTGTGTGTGGGGGGGGGGGGGTTGAAGATAGACAGAATAAAAAAGAGAGATTGATAGGTAGTTGGGAAGGAAAGCTAGTGGATAAAGGATGATGTGAAAATGACACTGATGGACAGACTAAGAGATGAGATTAAAAAAATATGGGAAGTGCTTCTTGGGTGGGGGGGGGAGCGGTGTGTGGAAGAACATTGTGTCTAATATAAGCATGCTCTGCTGTACAGTGTGATTCCCCAGGATAGTTAATTTCTTTTTGACAGAGCCGCGCTGCAGTGGGTAATGAACAGGTACTTGTCAGAGTTGCCACAGTTGTTTTGGGTTCCCTGTCAGCGCCAGCAGCTGGGGTTCAAAGGTGGCCCGGGGAGTGGATTCAGCCGGGTATTGCCAGACAGACGCCTGTCATGTCCCTCTCCCACAGATCCAAAATGGAGAACGTAAAGCCTACGCCTTGAAAAGCAAGGAGCTGACAGGGCCAACAAAAGGGGTCATCTTTCTCGAAATAGACGTGATTTTTAATGCTGTAAGTCTTTCTTTTTCCTTTATATATATATATATATATATATATATATATATATATATATATATATATATAATTCTCCACAGTTTTTTTTTTATGCGCCGCCCCTTATCCATCTCTTGTTGGCTCAAGCAGTCCTCTCTCCCTTCAGTGCTGTTGTCTTTATTCTTTGCCTCCCCCACTTCCAGCTCGTCCCTTGTCCCTTGTCCCTCGTCCCTCGTCCCATGTCCTTGTTTTGGCTTTAATTATCGAAGACTCTCCCTAACCAGCCTTTGTTCGCCCATTCATCGCCCCTGTGTGTGTGTGTGTGTGTATGTGTGTGTGTGTGTGTGTCCTGTAAAGCGGCCATCTTGTAGCTCTCTCTCTCTCGCTCTCTCTCTCTCTCTCGAACCTCTGATATGGAGCACACTGTATGCATGAAAAATGGAAAAAAATGCAGATGCTTTAGGATATTTGCAAGAATAATCACAATAAACCCCTTACTATTTTATAATCATCATTTTTGTTTCGGTCTTTTTTTTAAAAATGGTGTTATTTTGATTCTGTTATATTTCTATACATATCAAAACTATCGATATCTATAATCATGTGTATACATTCCATTCCCAAGGTGAAAGCTGGTCTCAGAACATTAATTCCCATTGAGCAGAAGTATATCGAGGAGGAGCCCAGGGTCTCCAAACAGGTACAACATGCACCCGTCTGCCATCACTGTACCTCATTTGATCTACAGCATCCTGCTGCTCCTCAGCCACCCACCCCATTCTCCTCCACTGTCTGAACAAAAACCAACATGCCCGGAGAGTGGCATCGTGTGAGGCACAACAACTGTGTGGGCAAGACAGAACGGGATGATTGAAATAAAAACAGCAGCCACCGCCCCACCCCACCCCATCCCCCCCTCTTCTCTCCATCACCCCCCCCCCTCACTTCCACTCTGACTGCTGAATAGAAATGTCAAGCTGTCAGCTCTGGGGTGCATAAGTAGATTGGCCATCCTTATAGTTGGCCCTCTGTGCCACTGCTGCTTTGCACTTCATTGTCACGCCACTCAGTGTGGCGGCACCACAAAGGGCTGAATGGTGGGGGCCGGCCCGCAGCAAACATGTCATATGAATGACCGTTTGGACGCAGTAGTCAATGCCAAGCCATGCACAACGCACCACAGTGCGGTACAGCTCAGCACTGCACACACACCAGCCCCCACAGCCCCCTTTGTCATCCTCTGATCTATTCCCCCCGCTCTTCTCACTCGTCTCTCATCGCTTGCTATTTCTGCCCGTGTGCTCCCTCTCCCATCCTTCCTCACTCTCTTATTTGTTTTTCCAATCTGCACTTTTCTACCAAGCACGTGATCCCTTTTCCATCTCCATTTCACCTCTGTCTTGTGGACGTAGAACACGTTGGTGTCTCGCAATGATGATGTCACTGGCTGCTTTGGAGGAATTACCCCGTGAGGAGTCTTTTGTGTGGGAGCAGCTCCCCCGCTGTAGCTTTCTGCCTTACACTGTGTGCACGTACATGCCCATGCATGCATGCTCAAGAACACACACAAGCACACACACGCACGCACACACAGAAATACACACAAAAGCTGTCTGACATTTTATTCTAATTATGACATTTGACGTTGTTCCTGACTTTTGAGCTTTCAGCGTGTTTTCAAGAGGCACTCCAAGCACTCTGAGCAACAATTTATTAAATGTGAAGCATTCTTATCATAGCAATAATAATGATAATGAACCAAGAAGAGGACAGTGTGTACATGTTTGCTGTGAGCTAAGCTACACACAACGTGTGTGTGTGTGTATGTGTGTATGCGTGTCCTTAAAGCAGTGTAAGCTGCTGCACCCAGAAATGGGTGATTCACAGTGTTGTTGTCCTGACTCTTTACAGTTATCCTCAGTTTGGCAGAAAAACTCCACCTAATCACACATCAAGTTCGATGAATCTGCCTCTGAACTTGTTTCAGAAAGCATCCAAGTCATCCTAGATGCACACAAACTCTTCTGGAAACACAATTTAGAACATAGACTTTAATGCACTGCCATGCACATGGAAATCACACACACACACAACACATGCTCATACCCATGCATGCTCATACCCATACATAAACCAAGATAAAATAATGTCCCAGAATTCTCTTGGAGAAGAAACCGAACAGACATTATGTCCTCTGGGAGCACTTCTCCTGTTGGTGACCTGATTGGGTGGCTGACGTTCTGCACGGCTGTCATGCTGTTCCCTGACTGGTTGAGAACCCAGGGGAAGACAGCAGTTGGCCAAGTCTTCTCTGGCCAACTGCCTGGTGAATCCTCAGGAAGAGGAAACTGGGGGCTGTGTTGGAAACATATTAGGAATCAGGAACAATGTAATGTCATTTCTATCATGTACTTGCGTACACGAACGAAACGAAACTTCGTTTCACCCAGCCCACAGCAGTGCAATGCAAAAGATAAGAGCACACATCCAAAATGTCCAAAAACGACACCACCAAAAACATACAAAAACAGAGCAAACAAAGGAGAAAATAACACAAACAGTTAACAACACAGTCCAAAAAATGCCACTGTCCAGAGAACGAATGCTAGCCAGGGTGACTGTTGGAACTGCTGGTCTGCATGGGCTAGCAGTTAGCTTATCCTGCCCCGCTTCCGCGTCCTGTCAGACCGCCCTTGGTGCTTCCTCTTCGGGTGCAGCTCCAGGCAGGGCCATGGTCCTTGGTCCCACCGGACGCTCAGACCAGGTTCCCCCCGCCGATCCAACGCCAGCTCTCCCAGCCAGACACCTTCGACACACCTCCCCGCACTCCACACGATGACACAAACGCAGACACAGACAAAAACACCGCGCAGTCGACACTAGGCGAGGCCGCCGCCAGACCACCTCAGTGTTTCCCCTCGGGCACAGCTCTGAGCAGGGCCGTGGTCCCTGGGCCCACGGACGCAGCAGACCAGCTCTTTCAGCCGATCCAACGCCACCTCTCCCAGCCAGTAAATGAAAGAGAAAAAAAAATCAAAGCTCAAAATAAAAACTTCACATGATGACACAAACTTAGACGTAGACATGGACAAAGACACTGCATAGTCGGGACTGGGTGAAGCCGCTGCAAACGTGAGTTCGCACTGCCATCTTCCCACCGAATATCATTGCACCTTATATCTTAGTAATATAATATCTTAATTAAATGAATATAATATCTTAATAATAATTGCACTTAATATCGCTAATATGATTGCACTTAACTGGGAAAGAGACTTAACAAAGCTTTGTGAGTTGAAGCAGGCACTTCGCCTACATATAGTCCTTCAAGAAAGACACACTGTCCACCGTCATATTCCTCGTGTAAGTCTTAAGCTGCAAATGGAGTTGTAACTCACTGCCCTCGTACCGTATAGTGTCACAGTTCGCTTTCCACAGTATCACTGCAATGAGGCACTGTGATTTGCTTTTAGCATCCTGTATTAATGGCTTCTGAAGAAGCATTTATCAAGGTGACATTATTATTTTTTGACACCCTCGTACGTCTTTGCCCAGTATATCGTACCGCTTCAGCCAGTGGGATGACTGAGGAAGGGTTTGCACGATTCTGATAGTTCTGTAAAGTGTGGCGAGTCACATGCCACATCTCCAACTTGGCCCCATAAACGTTGTACCAGTACTGGAAGAATGTGTGTTTATTATGATTCGGTGTGGAATGCCTACATGTCATGTCTACGTGTGTTTCTCTTGTTTGCTTTATAACCTTCTATGTGCCTTCTTTTGCCCTACAGCTGCTCTTGCAGAACTTCAACCGAGTCAGGCGCTGTATCATGTTTCTGATCAACGCAGGCTGCTACATCAACAGCTGCTTTGAATGGGACTCGCCGCAGAGGAGCATCTGTGCATTCGTGGTACTTTATTACTTACTTACCTCATTTAGACAATTTCATATGCTATATCATTATAAAGTCACATAAACTACCACGCTGTAGGTAAAGAAACAGCCTTTCAGATCATCTGCTGTTTTGAAATACATGCCCAAAAAACTAAATGACAAAGTTTTATTATATTATATTATATTATATGATGTACATACAGTTAACTTGCATACTTTTAAATGGTGTGGGAGTTACAATAAAGTACTGTATTCCAATGGAGGAGCATCTGCAGGTAGCCCCACCCGGCTGGGACTCTGGGATTATTAAAACAATTGCTAACAGTTATGTTCCTTTTTTCCTTTTTTTTTTTTGTTATGACCCGGGTTCCGCTTGAGAGAGCTATTTCGAAGGAAAAAAAAGATTAGCTCTGTTAGGGAAAAAAAATGTTTTTCATGGATTTTGCATATGCATACTCAGTATTAGCCTTCCTGCCCCTGCAAAAATTACCAGAACTTTTATTATGCATATTGTCAGTGACTTTCATATGACAGACAATAACTGGATATAGATACTTTTTTGAGGGGGGGGATCCCCCCCCCTTTTCTCCCCAGTTGTAGCCGGCCAATTACCCCACTCTTCCAAGCCGTCCCGGTCGCTGCTCCACCCTCTCTGCTTATCCAGGAAGGGCTGCAGCCTACCACATGCCTCCTCGGATACATGTGGAGTCACCAGCCACTTCTTTTCACCTGACAGTGAGGAGTTTCACCATATAGCACGTGGGAGGATCACGCTATCCTCCCCCAGTCCCCCCCCCCCAAGCAGGTGCTCCGACTGACCAGTGGAGGCGCTAGTGCAGCGACCAGGACACATACCCACAACAGGCTTCCCTCCTGCAGACACGGCCAATCGTGTCTGTAGGGACGCCCGACCACGCCGGAGGTAACACGGGGATTCGAACCACCGACCCTCGTGTTGGTAGGCAACAGAATAGACCGTTACGCCAGCCGGACACCCGCTGCTCATAGATTCTTTATGACCGTGGGTGCTCCGAAGACAAAGTTTGGTCTTCACTGGTAATTGCACAGTCTACACCTAAAGATGGCGGATGGGACCCTCGCTGCAGAACTTTAGATAAACGCTCCGATATCTTGATGTCCTGTCCTCTCCTAAATCCTGCCTCTCTCTCTCGGAAATATTCAGAAACATGTGCACGCAGGTGTGGGAGCATAGAGACGTGCAGGCAGGCACACGGGCATGGTGAGTGTCGATTTTTGAAAACTCTTGTCTAGATTGAGGGGGGGGGCAGCGGTACCTTAAACACTCCATTTTAAACGAGACCCTCTAACAGCCGACTGATTAGGAAATGCAGCTGTAATCTTTTGCAATTTGACAAGCGTTCCCCTCCTCCTCCACCTCCTCTTCATTCTCTCGTCTCCTGCTTGTGCGTTGACACATGTAAAAGTCCCTCTCTCTTCCCCTCTGTCTCTCTTTTTTTTTCTTCCCTCACTCGCTGTCTGTCGTCTGCGTGGTATTAAAAAGCGAAGCGTAATTGGACAGCAGAACTATCGGTGAAAGGACATTCCCTTTTAGCGTGGTGAGTGGCTGAGTGGAGGTACCCGCCTCACAGATGACAGAGCAGGCATTTAATCGTGTCTGGCTTAGTGTCCTGACTTAAGTAGCTGCAGGACAGGTGGACCCACCCTGCCCCAGCCCTTTACTGTGGGGGCACTAAGTGTCTCTGCAGCAGACATTAGACATTAGCGGCGTTTGGCTGTCTGACACCATTTTCGATTCTGTAGAGGCCACCTGCGTGTGTGTGTGTGTGTGTGTGTGTGTGTGTGTGTCTACAGTAGGTCACAGTGTCATCGTAAGACATGGGGCCAGGAGAGACATACTGAGACATAGAGAAATATTGATCAGCTAACATTTCCCTACTTTCCCTGTGTGTGTGTGCACGTGCCTGCGTGTGGCTGGTGGGTGTGTGTGTGTGTGTTTGTGGGTGTTTGTGCATGTGTGGGTACACCTATGCACATGTTGTGTGTGGGTGAAAGGTCTCGTGTCTTATCTTTTAGAAATAAATGAAAATGTCAGACGAAAAAATGTCAAGGAATTCACAGAAAACAAGGTCACTCCAGAATTGCCAATCTACATGGTGAATAGAGAGGCAGGAGGCAGCAGCCTTGGATAGCATGGCCTCTATTTCAACACACACACACACACACACACACACACACACACACACACACACACACACACACACACACACCATTTATAACATGTCAGCCTGTTTGAGTGTAGTGTATATAGTTTGTAGTGCATTTGTGTATGTAATTGTTGCTACCAGTCTTACTCTCATTGTGCGTGTTGAAATTCAAAGCGTTCACCGGAGCGACGTATCTGGGCCAAGGGTATAGCGTTTCACACTTAAAGTTCATAGAGAAGCTGAAATTTAGGTTTCGGTGTCCTTTCTCTCGCTCCATCTCTCACGCTCTTTGGGGAGTCTGTTTGGAGTACGCACATTGCGGTATTTAGGTCCTTTACTCTTTACAGGTAACCCTCCCCTCCCTCCCTCCCTCCCTCCATCCATCCCTATTTTCCACTCTCCCTTCTATCTCACTCGAAGAGGCCTCTTAATCACTTCACTCATCTCTTTAAGTGGGTTTTTATGGACGGCCATCTGGCCAAGGTGGTGCGTTAGCAGTGGCGTGTATGTGTGCGTGTCGGTGTGTGTACATGTGAGTGTATGTGCTTGTGGGTCTGTGTGTGTGTGAGGCTGTTGTGTGCGTAAGCGAGTCTCTCTGTACGGCTGTCTCTTCTGTAGACAGATGTTACACCGAACTCACCAACCCAGCTCGGCGAGGAAGGTGCCGGCCCGGGAATGAGAGTTGCGAGTAGGACATTCCAACCTCTAAACTTCCCAGTTTTTGTGTTGGTGGGCTGTCCTCGGTAAATCCCAACGGGAAAAAGAAACAAGTGAATAAAAGTTAAGCGGGTGTTTTTCTGGGGTTGTGTGCGAAACATACATTAGAACGCAGTTGGCCCCCGGCGTTGTCTCATGTAGTCCCCCCCCCCCCCCACACACACACACACACACAGGCACCTCCAATTCCTCCTACTCTCTCCTTCTGTCCAACTCTGCAAGCAAGGCCAGCTGCATGTGCACATCAGCAATTAGTGGCAGCTGTGATCAGTGTGTGTAAGCGTGTTTTGTGTGCATGTGTGTGTGCATGCGTGTGAGAGAGAGATGTCACATAGCCTCAAATACCATTTTTTCCTCTCTGTTCATCCCTCCCTTTCTCTCGTGCAACACACAGACTAGTGTCACCCACCCATCCCTAGTCGGAGAAGCAGCCACTGTGGCAGCATTGCCTGAGGCGTTGGCACAATGGACGCGGTTGGAGTTACCTCCTGTCCTGCGCTATGGGTGGTGTGTGTGTGTGCTGTATGGGTGGGTCTCGATGTCTACTTTTCCCTGTCTGTCTCAGGGTTAAGCGTTTGTTTCCTCTCTCCGTACACCTGCAAGCTGAGCCCCCCTCCCCTTCCCTCCCTCCCTCCACTCCCTCCGCCCGTCCGTCGGTCCGTCCATGCTCACAACCCTCTTATCGCTCCCTCCCTCTCCCAGCGAGCCGGGGCCTTTTTGGGGGCCGTGCGGTGTTGGTTTCTGTTCTCCTGCTGCTGCCAGCTCTCCCCACGGCCCCTGCAAGACAAGGCTGTTATTGCCCCGGGGACCACAGGCCTGAGCGACTCTTCCTCCAAACAAATTTGCTGTAACTTTATCTGCAATTGGGCCCTGAATTGGGAGCAAATAGAGGCAGCTTTGTGAAGCTCGGGGAAGAGTGGAGGGCAGCGAGCTGGGGGTTGTTGGGGAGGCAGGGGAAATGATACCAGGCTCTTTTATGTCAGGCAAAGTAGGACTCTTATCAGGAAGAGAGCCCAGACAACGGAGCTACTTCTAGAGGAAACTGGAGCACCTATCACCTGCTTTGCATTTAGATAAAAATTCGCCCTCCTGAAATAAAAAAAAAAAGGGTAAGAAAGTAAAGACAGGTAGAAAAGCACCCATCAGAGCAGGTGTGTGCGTGCGTGTGCATGTGTCAGGCGTAGTCTAGATATGCATGGGCACACACGTATGAACACGCACATTCGTATACGGCACTCGAGACACCGCCGCCTTCGCTCATACATGCCACTCCAGGTCTCTTTAAATTGCTCCTTCGACTCCTCTTCAAAAGGAGCTGTCTCAACTTTTAAAAGTTTTAACGTCGGGAGTTCGTCTTTGCCCACAGCAAGGGACAGCTTTGAAATAGATACTTTCACATTTCACCGCACCCCTGATTTTGCAGAATGAGTGATAGCTGAGGTATTGTGACACGACTTACCGAGAATACCAAGTCAGAGTTTAATCACTGGAGATACCCACCAGAAAGTACGTGTGGGCCCTGATGTTAGAGTCGCATCTGTATTCGTACCATCGTTTTCCATTAGTGAGTACACAGTCACAGCAACGTGGCCAAATTAGTGACCAAAACTGCTTTCTGACCCCCCCCCCCCCAAATTATTGCAGACTGGCTTGCTCTGGCGAGTCCAGCTTCGTCCTATCCTCTCCCTTTATTCTGTTTTCCCCCCCAAATGAACAGGCCAAGTTGTGCATCTGTGTCTCAATGATGGCAGCAGGGGGCAGTCTAGCACCACAGAAGGAAAGGTAGGTCCGGTCGCAAAGCGGGACCGCAGTCCCTCCCTCTCCAGATCCCTAAAACTTAACAGGACTGCTAGTTGCTATCTGGCAACACTTAGTGCCAGTATGGAAACTGATGTAAGAGAGATGAAGGGGAACTCTGAAATCTAAACTTCAGTTTCACTCCGCTGAGACAGAGCAGGGGAAAAGTCGGGCCTGGCGTGTGGTTAATGTAAGCCAAAGCACTGAATATTACCCTCCCACGGTGCCCCGGCTCACAGTTGTAAAGACGTGGGCACATTTTGAAGCGGATAATGCAATACGCAACTCTCAACTTGCCTGTTTTTTTTTTCTTTCTTTTTGCTGCTAAATAAATCATGCAACTTCCCTACTTTGCAAGTATTTTAGTTTATATACATTTGTTTTGTGGAATTATTGATGATACCGAGGACTACATTAGAGATTAATAATTATAATGGCATTCAACTGCAGAGCTAAATCTGAGATGGCTGAGTTCAGGCACTCGGTTTGTTAGTGAAACTTTTTGTTATTTTTAAGTTAAATTATCACAAATAAATCATCATAGGATGGCTTTGCTGTTGTTTCAGATAGTCAGCTAGAATTATTGTTTTGATATGAATTTCAGTTTGCTGTCAAATGTGAAGATCTCCCAGTGCAAATATATTATTCCATATTTGTATAGATAATCTTACATTGTTTATAGTCCCAAGTGGGGTCTGTTTTTCTTCTTCTTCTTCCATAGGATCTTAGTGAATTTAGCAGACTTTTTAATGAAAAAAAAAGCAGTACAAATGATAACAAAGTTGTGATACCCCTTTAAACCATATCACTTAACAAAGCCCTTTTACTTTTCCCCTCACAATGTACTGCACAGTTTGACTCTAATCAAAAAAAGTGAATGAAAATAGTCACACAAGAACAATTGAATAAACTAAAGTGTGTATCCATCAATTCATTTGTTGTCAACACACACACACACACACACATATATATATATATATATATATATATATATAATGGTTTAATGAGACCAACACTGCAGCTGCGTATTTATTTGCATGATTTTTTCTTCTAATTCAGGAGTACATTACAGAGAATTTGCACAATTTAATATCACAATTTAAAACACAAAAACTCCTTCTCACTGACAGTCTCTGCACATGTGCGGTGATATTTGGTTTTGGTGACTCCATAATATACCTATGTATAGAATATCACCTAGGGGAGTCTACAAACAACTTGCACAGTCTTCATTAAGGGCTTTATTGCACTTTTTTTTCTTCTTTGCGCCACCCCCCCCCCCCCCTTCGGTTTAATGTATTTCATCTATCTCAGTCTGTTTTTTCCGTCCTCCTTCCTCTGGTCACTGACATCCACAGCAGGCTGCTTCCCACTCCCTCTTCCCCAGGCGGATAGCCTGCTGTCTGGGGTAGCTAGCGACGGGGGAGAGGGGGGGGGGCTTTACTGTGGTCGCTCCTTCTTGGTAGAAAGGTCTGGGAGCTGCGGGACCCCCCCTTTACCCAGCCGGGGGGCAGGGAGACGGTGCAGGACTGGCCACTGCTGGGCCCGAGTGTCCGGTTCCTCCAGATGCCAGTCAAATTTTAGCCCTCAGCTAAAATAACCAAATGGAAGAGAAATGGAGGGAGGACTGCAGGTTAAATAACCGTGGGCAAACGGAGAAGAAAGCGAGATGTAAAAAAAGAAATAAAAGGAGAGAGGGGAGTTTTAAGAGTTCATATAAACATTAAGAAGGTGAGGAATGGTAAATGCAGACATCCTGTAGTAATAACATTGTGAGCCATTAGAGGAGCAGAGACTCCATTTATTTATGATAAACCATATATTTATAGCACACTCTTAAGAGTGTGTGTGTGTGTGTGTGTGTGTGTGTGTGTGTGTGTGAGAGAGAGAGGGAGAGTGAGCATGTGCGTCTCTTCGGATGCGAGCATGTACATATTTATGCATATGTATATATTTTCACGTGTACAGTTGTGCAGTAATTTATAGCCGCTACCAGAGTAGGCTTCAGACAAGTGAGCTGTGCTGTGCTCAGAGTGAGTTTGAGTCTCCGTAGCTGAGTTGCACACTGCTCAGTGGGAGAATATTTCAGAGTTTTTGGGTCTTGCAGGTGCCACGGGGTTGTGGGATTGACTGGTTTGTCAGGGAAAATGAGAATTCAGAGACTTTACGTTGGAGCTTAAACTAGCCCCTGTGCATGTGTGCTGCTCTTCATCTGTGTGAGGGAGCAGCTTTTCATGACAACCAAGGCAGAAAAAAAAACATCTGGCTTATAGAAAAATTATTATGAATCATTGAATACCGTACTTCCATGTCTATTGTACAGCTTAATTAGGGGTAGGGTGACGGAAAGATTATTTTTATGCTTGTTTATTTGTAAAAAAAAAAAGAAAAAGAGAGAGAGCGGGGGAGGAAGAGAGAGATTTTGAGAGTTCTACCAAGGGCAGTCACAACTGGATTACAAGATCTTTTTTTTTCCGTGAGTTTTATGCAAATGTGGTGGACATTTCTTTAATTTGTGTCTCTGTTTTCCTTTATATACTCTGTCTGTTTGTTAGTATTGCGCGAGCACACAGTTGTGTCTGCGTGTGGATGCAAGCCTCTTAAACTTTTTTTTAAACTACTTGAGAAAGTGAAGTTAGAAAGTTGAGGAGGAAATTTTAATTGAGATGTTATTGTGTGTGTGTGCCTGCATTAACGAGCATATTCATTTACACGTGTTTCGGTATGCGTACCCGTGTCTGAAATTTCAGTCGTGTGTGTGTGTGTGTGAGTGTGAGCATGCAGGTGCCAGCTACGGATAGCGGAGTACCGCTGGAATGGCCTAAATCTGACGTGTGTGTCTGTGTGGGTGTACACACATTCACATACACATATAGACACACTGTTTAGGGGCTGGTGAACTTGATATTCATATCAACCTGAGGAACTGTAAACACAATAGAGAGATCGGTTTTCAGTCTCTCCTTTATCTTTCTCTCACTCTCTCTCTCTCTCTCTCCCCCTCTTGCTCTCACTCTCTCACTCACTCCCTCTTTCTCTCCCTCTTGCTGTCTCTCTCTCACTCACTCCCTCTTTCTCTCTCTCCTCTCTCTGTCTCTCTTGCACTCACTCACTTACTCCCTCTCTCCCCCCCGCTCTCTAAGAAATGCACACACACGCTGGCATACATACACACACATGCCAATACACAAAATAACAAAATAAAAAAAATATTTTGACAAAATAGTCAAAAGAATTGGATAACTCGTTACCAGGCTTCACCTCTTTCCTGCTGGTGTTGTTTAGTTAACATGATTATGAATGATCGTTACGTCGACATGCAGGATCCAGACAGACCAAGTCTAGTTTCCACCATCACCGCACTGTGATCCTCTAATGTGACTGTCTCTCCAACAGAGGGTAATTCATTTCCAAACTTAGTACCCTCTGCATATAGTGCACTCAAATTGCCTAGATTTGAAATAATGAATTTCTCATCCTCGGATTTGAATAAGAAGTTTTGCAAGATGGAGCATTTGGTCATGACTCGCATTTTCAGCGTTCGTTGTCATCGCTAGTGAGCTCTTATCCATCACGAAGTAGTCGTGTGCTCTTCAAACCTGAAATTAGCAAAGACAAATCACCCTTGTTTGTGATGTGGCTGAGACATTCTTTATTCCGGGGGGGGGGGGAATCATTCGTCATCATGAACCTTCATCAGAATAAAATATTTTAAACATGCAACACAAACACTTTTTTTTTAATTTTAACGATTTTAACACCGTGCCACCCGAAAATGAGACTATTAGTGGATTTATTTTCCCACACATATCTTCCCCCTGCCATTTAGATGGAGGAAGGAGACCCCTGGCCAAAGCAGAACACAAGGTTTTAGGAAAGGTTAATTTTCAGATGGTGCTTGCCTTGTTTGGTGATGAGAGGGGAGGTGTGTGGGGGGTGGGGTGGGGGTATGGTTTGGCAGATGGAAGCGGTGGAGGTTAGAGATGGGGCAGGGGAGCCTTTGGGGCAGTGGAGAGGGTATTGGATCTTGGAGTGACAGGGTTAGGGACTCCGGGTGTGGGGTTTTCGAGGTCAGATGCCGGGGTTTAGAGGGGAGTACGGAAAGGTCAGTTTTGACGTACTGCAGCTGAAGCGGTAAATGACCTCGGCGTCGGGGATGATTGGCACGGAGAGAGGACCCTCTGACGGCATGGCTTGTCGTCATCCTCATCCTCATCCCCGGAGGAAGGCCGGGAATCCTTTGAGGGTCGGGATGTTGAACTTCATCTCATGGAGAAAAGGCCTCTCTGTACCTTTGTTGCAGTTGACAACGTTCTTTTTGTTCGTGCCACGGTGGTAATGATTGTGTGTTTGACGGGTTTTTAATGTGAAGGTGCTGTTTCCACTTGCATTTGGTCAGCATGTGTTGTCGTGAGTTAGCTTTGCATGGGCCAGTATTGCATCCTGAACACATATATATTGGTAGTTACATCATTCACACTGTTTTTTGTCTCTCTCGCTCTCGCTCTCGCTCTGTCTGTCTCTCTCTCTCTCTCTCTCTCTCTCTCTCTCTCTCTCTCTGTCTCTCTGTCTAGCTCTTCGTTGTAGTTGTTTGGAACTTTGAACTCTACATGATTCCTCTGGCACTGCTGCTGCCCTTGGCCTGGAACTACATCCTTATCGCGTCGGGGAAGGATACGAGGCAAGATGTGGTGAGTGGCCCCGTCACTGGGGTATCCCTCCGCCTTTCTTTCATTTCACTGTAATTGCCTCCTTCCAGGACACACAATGCGTAGTTAACTATCACATACCATTGTTTTTGGTCACCGTTTTTATTTGTTTTTGTTTTTTCCTATTCAAACACTTTTGTTTCAGCGGTACATTACATCTGGGTGTATTTCAGCCACTCATAAAATACGTCTAAATAATGTGCGTTTATGGCTGAGTGAAAAGTGACACGGTTTTGTAAGCAACTAAGATGTTTATGCTCACATTAATTCAAAATGAAACCCTCACACCGCTCATGTGTTTGAGTGTTTTGAGTTTGTCTGTGAACTGGGGAACATGAACTAATAAACTTTAAGCAACCGAAAATGGAGATCGGAGAGGAATCCCTTCAGCTTACCTTCTTCTTTTTTTTTCTTTCTTTTTTTTAAATTAGAAGAATTCTCTCTGAAATGAGAAAATCTGCATTCTCAGTGCACTCTCACATTTCTCCCTTTGCCTACTTTGAGGTAAAGAAAAAGGAAGAAATAATGGCTGTCACCTTGAGCTACGTTACGCCACTTACCTGCTAGTATATTTATTTAATTCATTTATTTTTATCTCTTATTCCAATTAAATGATGTCAAAGCAATGTCATGGAGCAACAGACATGTTTTAATCATTGCCGGCCACATTTGGAAAGTAAAAGGAGAGCATTGGGGGGGGGGGTTCCTCTAGACTCTGTTGGAAATAACCGGTTAACAGGCCACACATTTTGTGAATTTACGAATTTCTTCGTAAAATATGTTGCGGGTGAGATTGATTTGGTTTTTTGTTAAGGTATTCATTCAGTCCATTACTGCAAAAAGCCTAATCCTCTTTCCTTACAACGTTTTATTCTTTTCAGCAATTGTGTGTTGGTAATATGATTTTGGCAGTTCAGTGTGCTTCTGTGTACATAGTTCTGTGTATGTACAGCTCATCTTGCACACAAGTCCCGGTGCCCTCGGCTGTAGCCAGGCATCTAAAGGGGTCACAGGTATTGTTCAGGTTTCCTCGCTTGATAATGACATACAATAATAGTCACAATAAACACATGTAATGGAAAAGATACAATCTGCAATTTTGCTGTTGATTTAGCCTATAGGGTCTGCACATCAATTTTACCTGCATTATATTTCTATACCTGCATTTCTAGGACTATTTCCTTAGATAGTCCAAGAGGGATTATCAGGTATTATATATGAGGATGATGAGGCTTATCACATTTAATATTAGCTCTCTGAAATAATGACAAGCCCTCTTCCACCTTGCTAACAGGTAAAGGTGTGCTCATACGGCTGCATGTTGCTCACTCTTAAAAACAAACGTGTTGTTTTAACTTTTCTATGACAAGGTGAGATATGATAAATCAAGTTAAGAGTTACTGCGTTGGACAAAACAAACAATTGACCTTTTGAATGACGCTTGGATTTTTCATTATTTTTTTTTTTGCAAGTCTGTATTTTCTCTGGCCTGTAGATGGCGACATTGCTTGACAGAAACATCACCCCCCCACCCCCCCCAAAAAAGGCAACAGCCACGGCGATTTATCTCTCTACCTGCTGTCTGTGTTTATCCAGACGTAATGATGTCCCCCTTTTCCATGCTCTCTAATTAAAATAAGGCAGTAAAGGTTACGTGGTCAGGTAACACGCCGCTCACTTCATATATGAAGGAGCACATGCAAGCTGCTCCTCATGCAGAAAAGCTTTTCTCTCCTCCTCCACACTCAAGTACCCCAGGACTTGGTTCGGGCATTAAGACATGTTAGCTCTCATGTGCTGTTTCGCCCTGGAAAAGTTGCTCAGTATGTCCAGAAACAGGAGGCGATGCACACACCTACCATTGTTTGGACGGACATATGGCGTCTTGACCGGTGGTATCGTTGATACCCACGCAGCTCTTTGGTAACTCGCGTTTCGTTTCGGGCACGCTTGTGCGGTCTGTGGTCTGTACTAGACGTGATTTGGACATGGTCTGGATTCGGGTTCATTGGGTCATGATCGGTTGAGAGGGGGTCCTTAAGCCAAACAAAACAACTGGGAAACTTTGCCAGAAGTCATAGCCAAAAGTTTTTTTTCCCCTTCTTTTTTTTTCATTGCTGTTTAATTCCCTCTTGTCCTCAATGTTTCCTCCTATCTCTGTTGGGTTTTTTTTTCTTCCTTCATTGGCCAATCCCAACCCAGCTGAAAAGTAAAGTATATTACTCGTTTCCATTGTCTCCAGAAGTTGTTTCAGTGTTGTGGCCCTTAGAGTCTGGTCTTAATGAGTGGTGCTGGGTTGAGTCATGAGAAGATTTATTTCATTTACCTATTTCACCCAGGAGAATGCAAGTCTTATCTTGCTGTTTTACGTGCTCTTCCTCCTCCTCCTCCTCTTCTTCCTCCTCTCTCTTGCATATTGTCCTTGTGTGGTTAGTTTGCCCCATCATTGTTTCAGCTGACTTAAGTAACAGCGACTAACTGACAAGATGGTTGTACTCTTAGAGTAAGTGTGGTGTGTGATTTTTTTGCATTTTTCATTTCATTTCTGGGTGTGTGTGGATGTGTGTTAGTGGTATGTTATGGTACAGCTGTAGCTTTGGGTGTGTGCTGAGAGAGAGAGGGGGGGGGGTATTAGGTTAGCCCGGTGCTCAGATAACCAGAGGCAAATAGTTTAGTGGTGCAAGATAGGATAGAATTGAAATTACACATATTCATGTTGTTGTGTGTTTGCAATCACATGCAGATTTGCATGTTTGTGTGAATGTGTGATGCACGCATGCTTACAAATTCCAGGGCATTAACATGTGTTTGTGTGAATGGTTGCTATTGTGCAAGGGGAGAAATATATGTGTGTGGCATGCATATGTTTTACATTGTGTGTGTGTGTGTGTGTGTGTGTGTGTGTGTGTGTGTGTGTGTGTGTGTGTGTGTGTGTGTGCTTGATTATTGTGTCTATGCCGTGTGTGCCAGTCTTCCCGAGCTCAAACGCATACAGTGGAAGTAGTATTAATTCTCTAACATTAGCGCCTTTAAAAGACCTTTACTGTCTTGCGGGACGGATGCGGCGAGGGGACATATAGAGCTGTATGGCTTGACACAAAGAACATCTGCTGACAATCGCCATCCCTCCTGTCAAGGTGCTGCGATCTCACTGCCTCGGAATTGATGGATGCGATGAACCTGCTCTCCCTCCACTGTTATCTTCTCTGCCTTTCTCTCCCCCTCTCCTCCTCTTCTTCTCCCCCCCCCCTGTCCGTCTCTGTCTGTCTGTGTTATGGAAGATGTGAACGTGTGTAAGAAACCTATGGTGGTGTAAGCATACATTATATTCTACGTGTGCACGCTCACACACACACACACACACACACACACACACACACACACACACACACACACACACAAAACAGCTACACAAGCGTGTGCACACAGCCATGCACACCCACGTGTCCTCGGAGCTCTGCCCCTGTTTGTTTTCAGAACGGACTTCCCATCCTGTGGCGGGTGCAAAGGGGGGAAGTGGATGGATTGAGAGAGCGTATTGGTGGTTCTTTCTTCCTCCCCGGTTCCAAGGAATCCTTCCTCCGAGTCTTTATCAGGCTGAAGTCATGGTCGAGTCACTGTTTCCCTCCCTCACTTGGCAGGGTTAAAGAAAGGAATCGAAACGACGGAAGAAAGGCTTCTAATTACTTCAAACAACACACCAAATTAAAGCATTGTGCGGAGCTGGGCAAGGGTCAGCATCCGGAGCGCTGCGGTTTTCCAGCAGTCTGGGGTGAGGGTAATGCCAAAGGAATCTCCGCTGAACTCTGAAATAGTAGAGAGAGAGGGAGAGAAAGAGAAAGAGAGAAAACAAAAGAAAAGCTCTTCTTTTGAGTACAGGGCTCCTAATGAACTGAACGGTCCTGCTTCATCTGACGGGTTCAGCGTGAGGCGCTTCCTCCCATTTTACACTACAACGCCAGCACATCACCACGTCTAAAGCAGATAAACAAGCACGGTGTTCACCACGCGCCGTAATTCACCACTCGGGGTCACTGCCTGTTGTGTGGTTACATGCTGCTTTACAAACAGATCCCGGAGCAGCTCTCCTTACCCTTGCCCCAACCTTGACCGGTTCCTGCTAAGCAGCCGGAGCGACCTCAGAACAGCGATTAGAGGAGGTGATGCACCAGCGGGGTCAGCGACCTCCTCTCTTAGCGTGGCATACTTTGACCTGTAACCCCCGACCCTCTTCCTCCTCTCTGTCATCTCCGCCCTGTGCACCAACACCATCCGATGACCTGCATGTCATCCTATAATATGCAGTCTAGCACAGAGAAACAATCCCCCCCTTCTGTCTCTCTCTCTCGCTCTCGCTCTCTTGCGCTCTCTCTCTCTCTCTCTCTCTCTCTCTCTCTCTCTCTCTCTCTCTCTCTCTCTCTCTCTCAGAATCTGCTGGAACTGTAGTTTATAGGTTAGGCAGGAAGATGAACAGTTCATGAATCACAATATAAAGTAAAAACGTTGAATATCGATAACTCAATTTGCAGGGAGAATGGTTTTTTTGTTGTTTGTCTTTGCGGCATGGTGGCCCAGTGGTTAGCACCATTGCCTCACAGCAAGAAGGTCCTGGGTTCGAACCCAAGGCCCATCCCACGTCCTTTCTGTGTGGAGTTTGCATGTTCTCCCCGTGCCTGCGTGAGTTTCCTCCAGGTGCTCCGGTCCCCCCCCCCCCCCATCACAAAGACATGCATGTTAGGGTTAATACTCCTGTCTGCGCCTCTGACTAAGGCAATGGGGAGAAATAACTGGCGTTGGTCCCTGATGCTGCATGGTGGCTGCCCACTGCTCCTAGCTACACAATACATTTCATTTGTATGTATGTACAAAATGACTTATAAAAAGTATTTTATTCTAGTATTCTATTCTAGTTTCCAGGATTTGAAAACCAACCGTTCGATTCAAGGACGGTCAAGCGGTTACTGCTGCTGTTGGCGGGTGGGGGAGAACTTGTACGACGTTTCCCCCTTTGTCTTGTTGGGGACCCGGAAGCAGTGTGTGGTGCGTGTTCAGTGTCAGGCCAGTTGTAAAGGCTACACTCGGGCAAATGGGACAGACAACTCGGCACAGCTGGAATGGAAAAACACTGCAAAGCTGTGTGTGTGTGTGTGTGTGTGTGTGTGTGTGTGTGTGTGTGCGCGCGTGCATGCGTGCGTGTTCCACGTACCTTCTTGCAAGGTAACAGAACAGCACCGAGAAGGGAGCAGGGGCTTTGGAGGTCCCTTCGGAAAACCATCTTTGCAGTTCCAGTGGCCCAGAAAGCCCCTTACCAGATGTTATGAAGGTGTTAATTCTGGTACAGGCTGTCGTGGAGGTCACTTATAGACCACAGTGATGTCTCTTTCTACTACTGGATGATGGGCAATTAGGTCTCGTCACAGTGGAGGATCATCCTCTTTCCCTCCGTGCTCTAAACCATTACATATATTCACCCACTGGCTCCACCAACCCATTACTGAAGAGCAGACCTTAATGGCCTAAAGATACATCACACTTAGAGACATGTCTCCAACAGCCACATAAAACCCTACTATTTCTGTCCATTTTTTCTTATAGGGCCTAATTCATCTCCTGCTCAGATATTTTCTGTTATTGTTATTCCACTTTTGTCGTATGTCCATTTTTTCCCCTCCTTTTTCTCCCCAGTTGTATCTGGCCAATTATCCCACTCTTCTGACCTGTCCCGGTCGCTGCTCCACTCTGCCGATCCGGGGAGGGCTGCAGACTACCACGTGCCTCCTCCGATACATGTGGGGTCGCCAGCCGCTTCTTTTCACCTGACGGTGAGTTTCACCAGGGGGACATAGCTCGTGGGGATCACGCTATTCCCCCCAGCCCCCCCCCCCCCGAACAGGTGCCCCGACTGACCAGAGGAGGCGCTAGTGCAGCGACCAGGACACATACCCACATCCGGCTTCCCTCCTGCAGACACAGCGAATTGTGTCTGTAGGGATATCCGACCAAGCCGGAGGTAACACGGGGATTCGAACTGGCGATCCCCGTGTTGGTAGGCGACAGAGTAGACAGCCACGCTACCCGGACGCCCCATATGTCGATATATTTCTACTAAATTCAATTTAGGTAATATCTGTTGTCTCTAACGATTTGTTTTTAATTTTGTACTTTTCAGACTTGCCCCCCTAAAAAGATCTTATTTTAGATTATTGTTGATCTCGATATGAAATTCATGGGTTTTGTTCAAAATAACACGGTGTCGTTTTATTTTTACCGTCATTTGGGTGCATGATCTCAGAGTAATTTTAACCAGTCTATTGTTCCCCGTATGCATCTGAGAGCACCCGTTTCTAAATACGCCTCGCCTTGACATCTGCCCGCATTAAGACCCAAACACAACAGAAGCAGGGGAGAATAAACACCAGGAAAGCAGGAAGACGGAGAGGAAACACAGCTTATTAGACTTCAACCCTTCCAAGAATTACTCCCCCACATCGTCCCCCGCCCCCCTTTGCCAAAAAAAAAGAGACAACGGAAAGAGAAGGAGAAAAGGAGATGGAGAGGGAGCAGGAGACCGAGAGAGATGGAGAGACAGAGCGACATACAGCGGAAGACTGACAGAGAGAGACAGAACGATTGAGAAAGAGAGCGAGAGAGGGAGAGATGCAGGCAGAGGCAGGCAGCGATGGATGGCAGACACTCCTCGGTGTAGAGTCAGACATGGCAGTCGGTGACAGGTGACAAAATCAAAAGGTCATGTCACTTTTAACTGGGAGCGCCTGTGCCCCACTGATTTCCCCCGTGCCACCCCGGCATCATTCCGCTCCTCTCTGCTCCTCTCTCTGCCGCCGTGTCTCCGCCGCGCTGGCAGATATCGCTGGCAGTCTGGCAGGCAGAAAGACGGGAGACGGGCACGGTTTGAAGGGGGACGGGAACATCGGGAGCATCAGGGGTGCCGGTGTGGAATCATCCCTGCCTCCCTTGTCTTTCTCTCACCCCCGCTTCTCTAGCTCTCCTTTTTAAGTGTCTGTGCTCTGCTAACAAGATCAGCAACTTAGGATGTTTGCCTCCGTCGTTGTTGTTGTTTGTCTTCGTGTTCTATGTGGCTGATGTTGCTTCTGAGTATTCTGGTTCAAGTCCGAGTTTGAGTGTGAGGATATAAGCATGTGGCATGGTTGTGTGTGTGTGTCTGTGTGTCTGCCATACATTAAACACTATGTACATTCCATTCAATAACTGTGTGTTAAGAGTCAAACACAAGTTTTGATTGTATTCCCTGAACATCTCAACAATGCTGTTATCTATCCATCCATCCATCCATCCATCCATTATCCAAACCACTTATCCTGGTCGCGAGGATGCTGGAGCCTATCCCAGCAGTCATTGGGCAACAGGCGGGGAGATACCCTGGACAGGCCACCCAGTCATCACAGGGCCAACACACACACACACTCACACCTAGGGACAATTTAGTACGGCCGATTCACCTGAACTACGTGTCTTGGACTGTGGGAGGAAACCCACGCAGACACGGTGAGAACATGCAAACTCCACACAGAGGGCCACCCGGGACAACCCCCAAGGTTGGACTACCCCCGGAGCTCGAACCCAGGACCTTCTCGCTGCGAGGCAGCCGCGCTAACCACTGCGCCACCGTGCTGCCTTACAATGGGACTACCTCGGGGGCTCGAACCCAGGACCTTCTCACTGTGAGGTGTCCGCACTAACCACTGCACCACCGTGCTGACCTACAATGCTGATAGGACACGTAAAAATGAAATTGCCCATGAACTGCCCCTTAGTTACTGCCTGCTTCTACTTTCTCTGAAAGTAGGCAAAGTAGCGAAGTGCACATTGGGAAGTACTTTTAAAGTGAGCATCGCAAACACCTTGGCAATACTCTCATCATCCTGATTGACATTCAGAGTTGGCCTAGCCTTCACTAAAACGAAACAGCCCCTCTTGCTCCGAGCGTGGAGATGCAGGAGCACCCTGGCCTCACCCATATCTGCCCCCCTACTGGGTGAGCCTTAGATAGGGCAGTGCAGATGGAAGGGCCCCCCTGCGAGGGCCACGACTCTGACAGCTTTTGAAGGGCCAGTGTGGGTCAACCAGACTCAAGCACCAGCCCATATCAGACGCACAGCCCCTTCCCTAGTCTGCAGAAACTGTGGTGTATGCAGTACATGCACACAACCACACACACACACACACACACACACACACACACACACACACACACAAACATGGACAGTGCATACCAAGTAGGGCCTTGAGATCCCCCAGCCAGCGAGTCAGCCAAGCCTCAGCAGCTGGAGAGGTTAAAACCCCCTCACGTATCAAAGAGGAAGAGCAGCAGGAGGATGGGGGGAGGAAGGGATGGAGGAATAAGAGAAAAAAGGAGGAGAGGGTATATCTTCATGTTCGCCGGGATGTCTGCCTTGGCGTCAATTCCCCCTGCGGCTGTCATTGGGAAGGTTAGGAGGAAGAAGGGAGAGATAGTGGAATTCAGCCAGGCCAGAGAGAAAGACATTGAGAGAGATAGGGCAAGACAAAGGGGAAAAGAAAGAAATATTTCTCAGTATGAGTGAGAATGATGTGGTGCCAGTGCAGGAGATCTCTTCCTGTCTGGTGTGTGTGTGTGTATATGTATGCATGTGTTATTGTCTCATTGATCCAGTCAGGGTTTATCCTGTTCTCTTTCCCAAGAAATAGCCAACATCCACTCACAGCACAGTTTTCCCGTTTCATAGTTTCTCTCCCTGCCTGTCAGGTTATAACTCCCTTGCATGTTTCCGCATTGGGTAGTTGTGTGTCTGTTGCTGTGTACCTTCAGTTCTAGTAAAGTTTGTGTTGCCTCTGATCCAGAAAGGCAGAAATTTGGGGTAGCATCAGGGTTACCAACCTTTAAATGTGTTCCACATTGTATACTAGAACTACAAATGTTCCCCTATTTTAGCTAAGCAAGGGATTTAGTACCACTTCCGATACCACAGCTTTCACTGTCACATTTTTAATGATTTAAGGACACCGTTCACTCCCATTGTTATGAATTCTCTGTCACAGGTTCGAATCTCTAGAAGCCCACATTTCCATCCCATGTCCTTAAGATAAGTTACTGAGAGTACTGTGGTGGTTGGCAGGTAAATAATATAAACTTCTCGCTTCGGGATCAATAGAGTGACAGTAATTTCTACCTGTCTTCCACAGGTGGAGGATAATCAACTCTTTCAAAACCCGCTTTCCAATCTGATCGCCCACAATGTGTTCATCACATCCCAGCCAGTCATCTGCTGGATCTCATGTCCAATATGACAACACACACAGGACAATGCCTCTTAAAGTCGGACCGTAATCGAAACACTGCTAGAGTTCAGTTTTTGGATTTTTCCAAAATCCCCAAAAAATTCCAGTTCCAAAAAATTTCCACAATTGGGATTTCTTATTTTTTCACGTATTTATTTTATTTCACTTTTTTTAACCCGTGCTGTCGGCAGACTTGGCATGCAACACAGGGAACTTGTACGCCATTGTATGCGAGCTCCCCCTAGTTCAGCTTCCTTCAGCCGATGTGTTTTTCTGATACTCATGATGTCATCAGACAGACTCATTTACATACTGCCTGTCAGATCAAAACAAATCAAGTCATCAAAGCACCAACTATCCCCACCGCCAACCCCTGCTTGTACTTGTCACTCAAAGGTCAGCCAATGAATATTAATAAGGACTAGACTGCTCCCTCAGTGTTTGAGACAATTGAGAGCCGTTATGATGAAGGAGTTATATTATATACAGGTATATATATCATAATGTTGGTCATTCCAAAAGCAAGACAAAAAAATGCCACTGACCGTGTCATTATGCCATCTTCCAAGGTTTTCAGTACATGAAAAGTCAAATGTGACTACTGATTACTGTTGCTTTCAGTCCATCTTTAGCCACATAGTTTGAGTACCCTGGGATTAGTGAAACAGAGGCAAACGCTGTTCGTTTTTACTTTGCATTTAATCCAACTCGACTTGAGCCACACGTTCCGCCTGTGCTGTGAACAGGAAGGGAAAGAGAGGTCCTTCTGTGTGAGGCTGCATGTGAATCAGCACGCAGAGGCTTGCAGGGGTGCAGCATACAGGTGTTACAGCCCCATCCGTTTACACAGATGTCCAGCATGTCCAGCACCTAGTAGAGCCAAATGACAGCTATGGGCTTCGCGTGGTAGGGGTGCAGTCAGGAATCTGAGCTATTGGTCTCTACAGCATGATGATGATGATGGTCTACCTGCAGATGTAGTTTTTCACCATTGCAGACAAAGAAGAAAGGAGAGAGGTCTGATTTGTCTGGGAAAGTTTTTTTTTATATTTATATATCAGACAGCAAAATCCTCTCCGTGGACAATAGATATACAGTAGAGGAGAGTACAGGAAGAGGAGAGGATAAAACAGAATGATATAGCAGAGGATGAGCCGGGATCTGAGCCAATGCAACTGAAACATAAGTCTTGCAAATCGTTTTCTCTTTTTTCAGCTCTCCGTCCCCAAGGCCGAACAGCTATATCGACAGCTTCACAGCTGTTTGAACTCCCCATGTCATATCTGCTCGCTTATGCTTTTGTTTTTTTTTTTGTTTTTTTCCTCTTTTTTTTCCATATTATCACCGTCTTTGTGTATATTTATAGGACACAGTGTAATCTGTAAAAGTGGCCTGTATCATTCCTGTATCATTTGAATAGATGTGAATATGTTAATCCCTACTGTACCTCACTAGATATTGAATTGACTGGATCAGCTCTGCAGGCAACGGGAGCTATACGCGATGCTGTCGACGGGAAGCTTTGATGCTGCCATGTTGTGATGATAGTAATTCAAACAACATGATAACAGGGGGGATAAGCAGGCAAATGATATCATACAGCATACAGGCCTCAGAAAAAGAGAAGACGGTGAAGGAGAGACGGAATGTATAATATTGCATGATGGAAAATTAAGTGAAGTAAAGAAAAGAGAGGAAAATAAAAGTGAGAGGAAAGAGAGGGAAAAACAACATTTGGAATTCATCATCCGCGCTGAGGTAATTTATATCATCCCTTGTTGAGACGGTGGCTTCCGTGCACACATTTTAGCTGTGGCAGTCTTCAGGGCAGATGACACGTTCTGTTTTTTAAAAAAATTTTTTTTTTTATTAATTTTACACTTGTGTCTCATCGCGGGGAACATGACTTCTCTCTCTAACCAGGGGCGATAAAGGAGAGAGGGAGAGAGCAGAGCAGAGTGCGAAGCGAGACAAACGACTCTATCATTCTCTCTGTCTCTCTAGGTCATGCTTCCCCAGTTAGCTCATGTTCGTTTCCTTTGTTTAAAGTTGGGAGCGTGTGCCAGGCGTGCCCTAGTAAAGCCTCTGTATAGAGGAATCCATTATGTTAGTATTTTGGCATGGCTGAAAGGATTTGGGGAGAACCATGATGACTTTATAAACAGTTATACTTTACTTGTCTAGAGATGCCAGAAGGCATTCATTTTAACAGTATCACATCTACTTTTTTTTCTTTCTTTTTTTCTTTTTTTGCCTTGGCGGAGCACAAGTATTATTCTCTTCCTGGTGTGATTGTGTATCAGTGAAGAGATTGTGAATTGTGAGCAGTAAAGCTTGTTTGTCCCAACAGTAATGGAGTCTCAGTGAACCGGGAATAACCAGTTGCTATACAGTCAGGCAGCCACACTATATAGCTCCATGCATAAATGCACAACATATTGCCCCAGTGTCTGCAAGCTTTGTATAACAAAACACATAAACACATGCATGCATGCATGCATGCACGCACACACACACATGCACCAGTGCAATGAGTGCTATTGACTCCTCACTTAACTCGGCTGTTCTGAACCCTTCTTTGTTTCTGTGGGAAGCTGCATTTACATAAGAAGCTTATGTCAGTACTGCACAGCCCCCCCCCCTTATTCCAATAAAACAAAAGGACAAAAGCTATTGTCTTGTTAAGTAATGATTTTTGGATTTCTCCAAACCAGTTTGGTGCGGCGGTGGAGGCAGGTTGGGGACGTGATGACGCTGGGGGTTGGTTGAAGTCGCGGGGATTGGAGGGTGATGCTGGTGTAAAATAATGAGAGGATCCGAACGCTGAGGTTCACAGCCATAGGGGCTTATGATGTGGATGTTTGTGTATGTAAATACGGAGCAACAATGTGACCTTGTAGCTTTGATGTTTGATTGACGGGGGGGGGTATAAGAGGTGGGGCAGTGTTGCGGTTGTTTTGCTTCACTTGCAACACATGCATGCACACATGGTGCATGTTCGATTTGCACGGAAAAAGCAGACAGAAAGATAAATACACACAAAAAAACACCAATATACACACACATATGAAGTAGTGTTAGAGAGGGTGTATTCCTGCTGATGTCTTGGTTGTGTGACAGTGTCTACGAACCTGCTAGCCCAGCTGGTCTTATTTAGTTTAGGCCTTACCGTACATGTCAGCAATGCAGCGGTAGTTTTACTTTGGACAGGATTGTTTGGCTCTCCGAGAGCGTACAACAACCTTTTTTTTTTTTTGCACAACCATCAGAAGCCTTAAACAAGGAAGGTATTTGAAATAATAGAAAAGCTTATTAAAAATATATGTAAATGGTGTATATAGAGAGCAGTCTGGCGTTTGAAGTGTGAACAGAGCTGAACTCAAGATGTTATTCAAAAGAAGGAAAAGAGAAGTTGTTTATTTTTGTCTAGCTTTTTTTTTAAGAAAAGACGTTAATTAAGCGGGTGTTTATTGTGGAGGCCAACACGGGGAGGTGTGAGACAAGGTTAGAATCATCTGCAAAGCCCTTTTTCTATCTTGTTTTTTCCCATAAGAAGTAAATTATTCATTTGTGGCATTGTTGTTTCATTTGTGTTTTAATTTGTGTGCAAGTTTGTTTGTGTGGGTGTGTGTGTGTGTGTGTGTTTGCAAGTGCCTTTGTATTTGCTTATGTCTCTGTGGGTCAAGTGTGTATTTCTATATTTTTCTCACTCGTAGCGTGTGTCATCAGTGCGTGTGTGTGCGTGTTTGTGTGTGTGTGTGCGACAGTGAGTGAGTGTGTGTGTCTTCTGAGTGGAGGTGTGTTATATGTCTCGGGGTATCTCGGGGCTTCTCAGCTACAGTTGCTCTAGTCCCATCGGTTGCAGACCACTGAAGCACATAGTTGCTGTTCCCTGTCACTGAGCTGTTTCTGCTGGAGGCTCCCCTCGTTCTGTCTCTCCCTCGTTCTGTCTCCCTCTGTCTCTCCCTCTCCCCCTTCTTCTTCCTTGCTCTCATGCTTCCCTCTGCTTCAGTGTCGTCTGCGAGGAAATGGGGAGATAGATGGATGGATGGTATAGGACAGAAGGGGTGACCGTAGAGCTGAAGGTCGGGTGCAAGAGGTTAGCAGGCGGGTCAGATGAGATGGGGCAGAGTCAGAAGAGGAGTCGTACCATCGCCTCCTATAGAGCACTGTGAGATTTGTTTGCTTTTGTGCAGTGTGCTCAAGTAGACATGAATAGACCGCAATCTTCAACTCTGGAGCTCAAAAACATTTGCTCAGATGCTCAGAAATGTTGGCACGTTGTGACAGCGACAGAATGTCTTTACAACTGAATTTGAATTATCTCATTCTCACATTGTAATATTCTTAGTTGTCGAGCTGGTGATGCAACCAACGTCTACGCTCAGCGCACACTTTCCACACTTAATGAATTTTTACCGAACAGAACCATCACCAGAAGGATTTGACATGCTTTTTTTGTTTGTTTGTTTGTTTGTTTGTTTGTTTCTTCTGATCTTGTTAACCCTGTGTTGTCCAACATTTAACAGTTCTACACCTCCTGCTTTACCACACAAACATTTATATTGCTCTCTTTTTCTTCTATTGCTCCTGTCAGCAAGCAATGGAGGACCTGCTAGAAGATGAGGATGAAGATTTTGACAAAGATGACAAGGTAATTATATCGTCTGTCGGGGTGCACTCATGCTAACACTGCAAATGTGCATGCACACATGCATGTGTGTGTACAAATCATAATGCATGTGCACAAACACACACACACACACACACACACACACACACACACACATATACACACTGCCTCAGGTGGGTTTGACACTGCTTCATAGAGTGAAAATGCAAACAGACAAATGAAGTCAACCTTCGTTTAGTGTTTTTCTCTGCCCTGGGCGCAAACGTGTATGCAGCCTGTACGGTGCGACCTTTTAACCTACTGGAAAGTCGACGTGTGAGCAGCGCATTCCTCACCTTTTGCTTGCACTCACTTGCTTTGCATCCGTTATGCGCCGCAGCGTATATTTACATTTGTCCCTTCCCTTCAAATGGTACAATGGAAAATCCACCCTGCTACCGTTCGGCATAGGCCCGGCTTCCTGAAAACATGCTCCCGTATAATGTGCTTAGTTAGCTATTTAGGTCCGTTCACTGCTCCTTTATGTCCCAGTAAAACAGCATCTGGGCTTGTCCAGACACTATCAGGTAACAACAGGTGGCTGCTTTATTGCTGCAGCTCATTTACATTGTAGGAACAGCTACTGGAACAAATGCCACTGGATACTGCACACACACTTTGTCCAACGTTGCACTCAGGAATGCTAATTCAAATAGTACACTTCTGCGACCATCAACCATCTATTTTCCCTTTTTTTCTTTTGCGAGGCCGGCTTAAAATGGCTGTTAAATAAATTGCAGTTTGATTTCCCCGTGTTGGTAGATTCAGAAAACATTAAACCCGCAGTGAGAAACTTGGGTTAAGGCATAACTGGAGTGGGTAATTCCCACTATGTAGAATGTTTTAGGGAAATCCAAGACTTAGACCATGAAGTGTAAAGACTCTCAACTGCACAATTTGGAATCTGAAATTACTTGGGCTTAAACTTGATGCCTCAGAGGCATATATGAGCAATATAAAGGTTGTTAGGCTAAGATGTGGCAATTTGTATGGTCTCATTTGGGGACTCTTTTTGGAAGGAAAATCTGCTATGTTTGCAATGGTAATTGTAAGGGCCTTTGACCAGGAATTTGATATTTGAAAATGATTTTGCCGGGAGATATTCTGTATGCAGATTTTCAGTTAAGGGACTACGATCTCTTTCTAGTCACTGGAGGGTCCCAAGTGCAAGTCTGAGATGAAATACAAAAAACACATATTGTATGGTGGCCCTGTGGACATATTCTATGGTGGCCATGGACTGGTGGCCTGACCAGGGTGTCTCCCCCCCTGCCGCCCAATGACTGCTGGGATAGGCTCCAGCATCCCGTGACCCGAATTCGGACAAGCAGCTCGGATAATGGATGGATGGATGGATATTCTATGGTGCAGCCGGTCAAATAGTCAATAAGACAGTCACTGAAAGCAGCCAGTCAGACAGTCGTTCAGTTGATGTGTGTGTACACATAGAGAGATGTGTGCATTACATCCACTCCCTCGTTGATGTAGAAGCCCAAAGTTTTACGGCTGCAAACTTTCAAGACTAAAATGTACAGGGGATAAACGAATGAAGATAGGCACCAAGCAACCTTGAACCTCTTTTTTTTTGCCCCTTGCTTTTTTTCCATTCATGTCCTCCACCTCTGCTTTTCCTGCCTCCTCTCAGGGGAACAAATACAGGTGTTTGAAAAGATGTAGATTATATGAAATACATTTTTTACTTTTATATTGAAATGAGGTGCAGCAGCAGCAGCAGCAGCCTGTGCGGCCTCTGTCAGATTCAGTGGCGAACTGATTATTCCACATAAGAGGGCCGTGCTCTCTGTGCTCACATGGGGCTGGGATGCTGGATAGCGCTGCCACCACAAAGGCGACAATTTACCAACTCTGGCTTCATACATTTTGATCTATTGCCCCCTTCAACTGCTAGCATTTCATTTGAGCTGTTGGAGAAGTTAAAAGAGGGGCATTTTTCTTCTTTTTTTTGCCCATATCTCTCCCTCCCCTCCCACTCTGCATGCACCCCCCCCCCCACCACACACACACACTGCCTTTTTTTCTTCTTTCATTCTGATACTGACTTGGTTAAGTGCACAACAAATAGAGTTTTTAAGCTTAACAAATTTGTCTCTTGCAATGATTCTGAGTCACAGAGGTGAGCTGACGCTCTCATTACCTTATAGCTGGACTTCAGATTGTTAAGTATGAAGGTTGGGTCAGAGGAGGCCTCTTTTATGGCACAGACCCATAAGGGGGGGGAGCAAAAAAAAAGATTAATAAATGTGCCAAGGCCTCATTTTAATTGAACTTGAAGCATATGTTGCAAGTATGTGCAATCCGTCCCAGATGTTTAGCCCTGGCCATGTGCAAGGCTCTTCCCAGTGCACCACAAGGCAGCTATTAGCTGGATAACCTTTGCTCCAGAGGCTAAATGGGGTATTACATGGCCAAAAAGTGGAGCACCTGTTTTTCATTGCATGGAGGACCCCTTGCAGGCTTTTTGCCTTGGATCACCACATGTGTTTTGACTTAACAGATTGTTGGGCAGACGTGAAAAGTGTCTTTCTTGTGAGCTAGCACTGATATTAGTCACTTAATCTCAATGAAAGTCCAGCATCTAGACTAATTGATGGGGACGGCTCAGTTGTTAAAGCCGGGCAGGCAGGCATATGAAGGCTGAGGGAATGTAAGACATGAACATTTTTTTCCCTTCTCTTTCCCCCCCTCCTCCTCTGTGTGTGTGTGTGTGTGTGTGTGTGTGTGTGTGGATGATGACCTTCAACATGGAATGTTACCCTACTCTCATTGTCTTCAGACCAACACTTACCCACACCCATGCACATACAAGTCACTCACAAATGCTTTGTTAATGACAGTGACACGGGTTTTTTTTTAAATCTCTAACCTATTTTTAGGTCAAACTTTAGTCCTATTTTTGAGCTTCTTTTAAACTATTTGTAGTTTTGTAGATTGTGTCACCTATTGGTTTTGGATGTTGCAGGGACACATTTTCTGGTCTCTGAGATTTTCATAGTTTTCATAAGTTAGTGTAGCTTTAGACATGTGCTCAGTGATCTGTTTAGCGTGTTCTGACTTAAGGTCAAACCATGCGTGAAGTCAGATTGAGTCTGGACCACACTGTATTTATGAAATAGAGACAAAGAACATGTTGTGGTTATTGTCACAACACGAGAGTTAACTTAATTCAGCTAATTTGAACCATCTCGTACATTTTAAGGGTCTTGTAGAGCTCTTTGTGTTAAAGCCAGTGGTTCCTAGCTCATTCACGTAAAACAACATCTGACATATGTTAGTACAGATAGTGAAGATGCTGATGAGGTTGAAAATGGGAAGCCGAAACCTCTCCGTTTTTATTCCATGAAATGAATTATTTTGATTATATATCACAAACAGAATCGGAGACGAGGGACAACCTTGGCAGAGTCTGCCAAGGTTGTCCCTCGTCTCTGATTCAGTTTGTTATTTTAATTATTATTTTTAACTAGAGTGTTTTCCTGTATCAGTTTGATTGTGATATGGTGTCTTTCAGATATAAATGATGTTTTCCGTCTACCTGTATGCAGCTTTGTGTACTTTTACAATATGTTCTGGTAGTGATACAGCGAGACTCAGGCAGTGTGAGGTACAAGCCTGCAGCTCATTCCTATGTTGACAGCACTGGCTTCTGGGGCCTCGGTGTGTGATGGGGCTTCATATGTCTCCTTGTAGCCATGGGCTTATTGTCCAGAGCTGATGTAAAGCAGTCGCCTCTAGGCTCTGTGTAGGGAAGAGCGTGCATACCTGTATGTGCCAATTTTTGTGTGAGTCCCTGGCTTATATATGTATTGTGAGTGAGAGAGATGGGGGGGGGCGGTCTGAAGAAGCAAGGAGATTACCCTCGCACGGTTGACTGGTCACTGTAGCACTAGAGCTCTGCTCAGCTAGGCTCCGCTAGCCTCAGGAGGACCCGACGCAGATAAGATACACACTGCAATCATGTCCTGCTCACAGGCGTACTGTTCACTGCTCCCCCTCGTTCTCTCACTCTCACTCTCCCTCGCTCTCTCTTTTTTGTGCACACACACACACACACACACACACACACACACACACACACACACACACACCAAAACATACACCTCAAAAATGCCATTGTAGACGAAAGCTGGTAACTTCCTTCCCTGCTCCTTCCCTTTCTCATTCTAATGAATTTGCTCTCCCTCCATCCCTGCCTCCATCAGAGTAGATGTTTGATAAAAACATTATTTACTGACTTGAGAATGTGGCCTCCACACTGAAATGGAAAGTGCTTTAGGTGGTAGTAATCATGTCCTCAGTGCATTCAGGTCATTTCTATTAAACCATCAACAAACTGTCGAGTACTCAGGTATTTAACCATGATGCTGTGCGCACAAGGATTTCCAGAAGGTTGAATCACATATCTGCATTTTCTCAGATTCACTGCTTTTTTTTATGATTGTCAGTTTACAGAAATGATCCATCACAATGACACAAGTTCCACCGAATCGATTCTCACAGTAACCAGCACCACAGGGGCGTCTAGGTGGCATAGGGGTCTATTCTGTTGCCTACCAACACGGGGATCACCGGTTTGAATCCCCGTGTTACCTCCGGCTTGGTTGGGCGTCCCTACAGACACAATTGGCTGTGTCTGCAGGTGGGAAGCTGGAAGTCATCGCACTAGCGCCTCCTCTGGTCGGTTGGGGCACCTGTTCGGGGGGGAGGGGAAACTGGGGAGAATAGCGTGATCCTCCCATGTGCTTCATCCCCCTGGTGAAACTCCTCACTGTCAGGTGAAAAGAAGCGGCTGGTGACGCCACATTTGTCGGAGGAGGCATGTGGTAGTCTGCAGCCCACCCCGGATTGGCAGAGGGGGTGGAGCAGTGACCGGGACGGCTCGGAAGAGTGGGTTAATTGGCCAAGAATAATTAGGGAGAAAAAGGGAGGAGAATCCCCCCCCCCCCCAAAAAAAGTAACCAGCACCAGTTATTTTTCATAAGCAGCTCCATATGACATGGCTGATGTTTGTTCTCTAGGTCTTGCTGACAACTGAGTTGACTGTCACACTATTCCTGGACTGGACAAGAGTGAAATAGATGTTTATTTAAGCTCAAGTAAGCATCTTGAAATGGATGAAAGTATAGTATTCTGTTACTCCACTTCTTCCTTTCACAGTCATCTTACTGTCCCTTTATCCTTTCTTAATTGTGATGAGAGTTTTGAAACAGGATGCTGCTTTTCCTATAGGCCACACATGCCCAACTGCATATATACAAACGCACCTACATGTGAACAAGTAGACATGTTTGTCAACACACACACAGCTTCGTTCTTCTCTTCCTTGCAGAAAATTCACATGTACAGTGTTGTTAAAGTTGGCTGATTCTCACAGCTGACTTGTAGTACATGCAGGGGTGTTTATGGATGCTTTTGAAAGGATGAATTAGAAACAAAAAATTCAAAATGAAAAAAAAAGGGAAAATTACTTTCTCGTTATCTAATGATCAACATCAAGGCTTTACTACTGTATAATCTAACCCCAATTTACTGTAAGACAGAGCAAAAGATGCACTCAGTGTGTGTGTATGTGTTTGTGTATATGTGGGTGTATGTGTGGGTGTATGTCTGTGTTTGTGTGTGTGTGTGTTTGTGTGTTTGTGTGTGTGTGTATGTGTATATGTATTTGTGAAAATGTGGGTGTATGTATGGGTGTATGTCTGTGTGTGTGTTTGTGTGTATGTGTATTTGTGTATGTGTGGGTGTATGTGTGTTTGTGTGTGTGTGTACGTGTGTATATGGGTGTATGTGTGTGTGTGCGGGTGTATGTGTTTGTGTGTGTGCGGGTGTATGTGTTTGTGTGTGCGTGTGTGGGTGGGTGGTGTGAGAGTCTTTGTATCTGCATTTGTGTTCATGCAGCCTGTGTGTGTTGGTCCATCTCTGTTACTCGGTGATGGGGTGATGTGTCTATCAGTGTGGTCTGGCAGGTGCATTACTGGTAAGTCTCCTGGTCAGTGACAACGGTCCACGAGCAGCAACACACGTCCCACCTTCGTGTCCCCTCAAGACCTCGTAGCTCTTAAAGTGACCAACTTCACCCTTTCCTCTGCGTTGTTAAAGTGCGATTCTGATTTGTGCGAGGTTTTTTTTTTTACATAGGTGTGCGACTCGACCGTTTGTATGTCAGCTGAGTGTGTGGATAGCACGTGGGGCCGCCACACTGCTCCCTCCCCCATCTCTCCAGTGTCATTCCCATGGCGTTGCGCCAATCAGTCAGAAAGCGGCATGCTGGGATGTAATTGGACTAAAGGGTGCGCTGGGAACTATATCAATGCTCTGAGAGAGAAACAAACAAACAAACAACAAGGAAGAAGTAAAGACATGTGACTGAAACATTGTTGCAGGGGGCTGTTGACTCTGTGAAGCAGCGTGGTTGTCCTCGGGTGTCAAGGGAGTTTTCAGCTGTGGAGGAGAATGAGGGAGAGAGAGGAAGAGGGGAAAGAAGGAGAGAGGGAGAGAAGATAAAAAACTTTTCTTCCTACTGCCTGTGAAGGATGAAAAGCGCCATGCTGTAAGAGATGCGTTTGACTTATCTGCCTCATTTTTCTTCCGCTCTCTCTCTCTTTTCTTCTCATCAGGCGGCAGAGACGCTGGTAGGAACTGCATTTTAATCATGTTTGGCTAATAGTTGTGGGGGAGTGGAGACAAGAAGGAGGGTAAAGGAAGCATGCAGGGTATTACTGCACTATGCAAAATGCACCACATTGTTTGTTTATCTCCACTGTCTCTCGCACACACACTCTCTCTCGCTCGCTCTCTCTCACACACACACACTCTCGCTCTCTCTCGCTCGCTCGCTCGCTCGCTCGCTCTCTAGCTCTCTCACACACACACGCCACACTCTCTTTCTCACACACACACACACACACACACATACCACACTGTCTCTCTCACTCTCTCTCTCTCTCTCTCACACACACCACCCTCTCTCTCTCTCTCTCGCTCTCTCTCTCTCTCTCACACACACACACACACACACACACACACACACCAGGTGAATAATCTCTAGCTCAGTCTCGTTCCCCATTATTCCCTCCAGATATAAATCTCTATCTTAGTCTGTTGCTTTTTCTCATTCCTCTCTTGCTCTCTTTCTTTTTCTCTCACTCTTAAACTCATTTTCTTCTTCACTTTCTCTAACTCTGGTGTTTTTTTTTTCTTTAACTCTTACATACTCATCTGTTTGGGTTGCAGACAAACAAACAAACAAACAAACAAACAAACAAACAAACAAACACACACAAACCTGTTGCTGTAATCTATCCACAAGGACCCTAAAGCCGGCCCCTGGGAGGACAGTCGCCTGTCTGAATCTGAAAGCCATGTCCTCCAGCATATATTGGCTTCCTGGCACTTTGAGTGGATACGAGTGATGGTGGTAAGTGTGTGCGTGTGTGTGCGTGCGCGGAATGGTGCGGTGAGGTGATGACTCCTAACGGGGTGTCGCTGTCTTCTGACTTATGTCTATGGCTCATCGTCTGTCCTGCAAACCACCTGCGGTCCTGTCGGGGTCCCTGTACCTGTCCCATGTCCTTGTCTTACTCCAACACCCACACTTGCACGTACGGCTCCTCTTCCCACCCCATAACGTTTCCCAGCCTAATCTGCTCTTTCAGGTGACAGGGCGGGCAAACTAGCTCCTGCACGGTCGGTTGCTCCCATCTTATCGCGTGGCTTCACTGTAGACCTGCAGAATGCTGTGATGCTGCTGCAAGGTGACAGTCATGGAAAATGGTGTGTGGAAGTATGTCCAGGGCGGCACGGTGACACAGTGGTTAGCGCAGTCGCCTCACAGCAAGAAGGTCCTGGGTTCGAACCCCGGGGTTGTCCAACCTTGGGGGTTGTCCTCTGCGTGGAGTTTATATGTTCTCCCCGTGTCTGCGTGGGTTTCCTCCGGGGGCTCCGGTTTCCTCCCATAGTCCAAAGACATGTAGGTCAGGTGAATCGGCCATACTAAATTGTCCCTAGGTGTGAATGTGTCGGCCCTGTGATGGCCTGGCGGCCTGTCCAGGGTGTCTCCCCGCCTGCCGCCCAGTGACTGCTGGGATAGGCTCCAGCATCCCCGCGACCCGAATTTGGATAAGCGGCTTGGGTAGTGGATGGGATGGATGGATGGATGTCCAGTGTGCAGAGCACTAACGGGTGGCGTGGAGAGTATGCGGCATGTTTCCTGGCCTCTTTTGTCTATAAGCAGTACTACGATAGGGAACATTGGATTCCCAGGTGTCGTAGTTTTTTTTTTAAAATAGTTTAAAGCATGTTCCTCTTGAAAATAATATAGGTCGGCCCTTTTCCCATATACATTTCAATTGCTTGCCCCTAATAATAATTTAAATAACAAGTATAAAGCCCTGATGAAGTCTTTAGTATCCTAGTGTGTGTGCACGTGCACGTGTGTGCATGTGAGGGAGCAAGCATGCTTGTATGTGTGACTTCACAAATACTCATGGGTGCATTGCCTTAAAGGTTCTGCAGCTGCCACACGACTTTTCTCTCTTTTTTTTTTTTTTTTCTTCTGGCAAATCCCAATGCTCATTATGCCTAATGTGGCAGTGTCTCCTCCACCAAACCTCTGTTGTTCTGGATCACATGCACAAGCTCATCTGCACCAGCTGAACGGTTTCTCCACTGATGAGCTACGCATGAAAGGATGTAGACGTTCGCGCTGCACTATAGGTGAGAAGTTCTCATGTGCTCTGAACCAGCGAGAGGAACCCGGTTCCAGACTCTCACCGGGTAAAGTCTTGAAGATTGCACACGCACAAGTCCTCCTGGCCTCCCATTCGACGGAATCTGGAGCACAACTCCTGACAGCGGTGTCGTCTGAATTTGAAAGTCAGGCGTGTTAGGAGGCAGCCGACACCTTTCCTTTTAACAAGAGTCATAAATCTGTAATGAGCAGAGAGAGGATGCATATTTTATTTACTTTTTTGAAGACGTGATCCCATCACTTCGTAGCGATGCACTCGTTCAGGGTTTTTTTTGGGGGGGGGGGATTTCTTATCCAAAACAAGGCTTAAAACAGTGAATTTTATAGTTATTTCTATTTCTTGTCTCTAAACATGAATATATAATTAGAGGTGTTGCAAAGTTTTTTTTTGAAGAAAGTAAGATGCGGTTAAGGCTTAACCTTCGTGAGACCGTCGTAATTGCTGAAAAGCTGTCAACAAGCGTGTTGGCAACAGGACCTCTCATTTTACCTCATGCAAAAATATGCAAAATATATGCAAAACACAAGTTAAGACTCTTCATTCATTTTTCAAAATTAGTTTTGCACACCAAGCAGGGTTCTCCTGAACAGAATAGAAACATCCATCCATCCATCCATCCATTATCCAAATCGCTTATCCTGCTCTCAGGGTCGCAGGGAGGCCGGAGCCTATCCCAGCAGTCATTGGGCGGCAGGTGGGGAGACACCCTGGACAGGCCGCCAGGCCATCCATTAACTATAATTAATTATTTTATTTTTTTCCCTCCTTTTTCTTCCCAATTGTATCCGGCCAATTACGCCACTCTTCTGAGCCGTCCCGGTCTCTGCTCCACCCCCTCTGCCAGTTCAGGGAGGGCTGCAGACTACTACATGCCTCCTCTGATACATGTGGAGTCGCCAGCCACTTCTTTTCACCTGACAGTGAGGAGTTTCGCCAGGGGTACTTAGCGCATGGGGGGACCACGCTATCCCCCCGCCCCCCGAACAGGCACCCCGACCGACCAGAGGAGGCGCCAGTGCAGCGACCAGGACACATAACCACTTCCGGCTTCCCACCCGCAGACACGGTCCATTGTGTCTGTAGGGATGCCCGACCAACCAAGCCGAAGGTAACACTGGGATTCGAACCAGCGTTTTCCATGTTGGCAGGCAACGGAATAGACTGCTATGCTACCCAGACGCCCTAAATTCCAATAACTTAAGTAGTCTAATATCCATGGGCCCTCGTGCAAAAGTTTAGAAGGTGAAAATTTGTGTTTTTTTTTTTAATGAACTGTTTCAACGCTTAGCACCAGTGAACCATACTAAAACACTGCCTTAAAAACCCATTTGTGTATTTTTGAGGTTTTCCTCCAACCTCAACTTCACGTTCAGCCAAAATGAAGCAATACTGAATGGAAATCATAAAGCAGCAGTCGTCGTTAGCCGACCCAGACAGAGAGACAGCGAGACAGACAGGGAGATGGGCCTGAAGAGAAACAGCTAAACCAGGCCAGCAGAGGACAAGAGTAATGGAGTCCCATTTATCACACTCTGTCAGGGTGGATCCTGGGAAGGACAATGGAAGGAGAGCCCAAGAGCAGGGGAGCAGAGGTGAGACAAGGCGGGAGGGAATCGGCTGAGGGTGAGGGAGTTGAATAGTGGATGGTGGGGATGGGGGCGGTGGGGGGGCAAGTAAGGTGACGGCGGGGTGCAGAAGTTGAGGGGTGGTCGCTATTGATGTGCCCGTGTGGTGATGGTTTTTGGGGTGGTTATTTCTGTTCGTGTCCGACCTTGAGTGTGATGGAGTGGCTGGTCTGGTAGGGGTGAGGGGAGGCCCCGGGGGGAGATGGGTGAGGTTGCTGAGTGACAAGCCAACCTCCCGCCACCCCAAAACTTTAAAGGGACACACACATGCTCGAAAATGCCAAAACCTTCCAACCTTCGTCTTTAGGATGAGAAAAGCAGAGGTCAGCCGAAGAGAAGCTACCTTCAACTCTCTCTCTCACTCTCTCTCTCTCTCTCTCTCTCTCTCTTATTCACTCACTTTCTCTCTTCATATCTGTATATTTATCCTCACCGTGGGACCATGCCCTGCTGTATCCTCACCAGGATGCTAATAAGGGCTGCAGAGCATCGTGGTCTGCCTGATCCTCCACCTCCAGCTGACACACTCACCTGCCATTAGACTTTGACTTTGCAAAAACAACCACAAGCACACGTGAGAGCACACTTTTACACACACCCAAAAACACTTACGCACACCTCAAACTCGGCAAATAGCTTCTATGGGAGTCTAAAGTGGGACTCTGTGTGTGTGTGTGTGTGTGTGTGTGTGTGTGTGTGTGTGTGTGTGTGTGTGTGTGCTGACAGTTGGATGAGGAGCAGGAGGATGCGTGGAGCTTCTCAACGCCCCTGTTAAACAGAAATTTATGTGTTCATGATAATAAGGGAGGGAGGGAAAAAGAAATGTATTCCCTGTATTCACTCAAGGATTAGACGCCGTGTGGGATAAATTATTTATTAAAACCGCTGCCTTCACACACACACACACACACACACACACACAAAAACAAAAAGCAAAAAACATCTGCCTCTTTCATGTGGTGCTGGCGAGGTGCCACTGAGGCCATATTCAATTGCTGGTTGGAAACTTGTTGTGTGTTTATCATATCCCGACAGGAGAGAGCCGCTCTGCTAGGGCGGTCGTTCAGACTGTCTCCCCATTTTGGGGGGGGCCTCCTAATTCCTCTTGCATAAAATGTGTGTCTCCCCACTCTCTAGTCTGGCTAAGGGCATGTCGCGTGGGCAAAACATATATTAATTGTCATTTAAAGGACAGCAAAGGGTTCGAAAATTACTTTGGATCAAGTACACGTAGTTACACATAGTATCAGATATGAAACACACACACACACCCCTGAAACACTCCTAATCAGTGTTTGTGTGACTTTGTTGGAAACGAATCAAGACGAGATCATCGTCTTAAGTTTATAACTGGGAGGAGGCCTCGTATTGAATGCACATTGTCATTGGAGTAGCTGACATTAAATGTTATTTAGCCAATATTGTCCTTGGACACATAACATTGACGTTGCAAAATAGATGGTTTTTGCGCCGGTTCAGCCAGTTTAACCAACAACCCTGGAAAGCAAGCTGACACATCAGGTGCACTAAAAAAAAATCTTACTGGGGCGTCCGGGTAGTGTAGTGGTCTATTTAATTGTTTACCAACACGGGGATCGCTGGTTCGAATCCCCGTGTTACCTCCGGCTTGGTCAGGTGTCCCTACAGACACAGTTGGCCGTGTCTGCGAGTGGGAAGCTGGATGTGGGTATGTGTCCTGGTCGCTGTACTAACGCCTCCTCTGGTCGGTCGGGGCGCCTGTTCAGGGGGAGGGGGAATAGCGTGATCCTCCCACGCGCTACATCCCCCTGGTGAAACTCCTCACTGTCAGGTGAAAAGAAGCGGCTGGCGACTCCCCGTGTATCGGAGGAGGCATATGGTAGTCTGCAGCCCTCCCAGGATCGGCAGAGGGGGTGGAGCAGCAGCTAGGACAGCTCGGAAGAGTGGGGTAATTGGCTGGATACAACTGGGGAGAAAAAGGGGGGGGGGGCAAAAAAAAAACTTATCAAAAGATGGATTTGTTTGAGCATGTTAAAGTTGCTGTCAGGGTCACGGGCATGCTGGGATAGGCTCCACCATCCCCGTGACCCTGAGAGCAGGATAAGCGGTTCGGAAAATGGATGGATGGATGGATGTTAAAGTTAAGTTGTTGGAGCATATCTTACTTGCTTCCCTGTCGGTGGCGTTTCTGTGAAATCTTAGGAAGGAAACAACATCAGGTGATATACAAGAGAGAAGCTCAGACAGAATAGTGGATGGGGGTGCAGAAAAAATTATATTTTGCCAATATTCTCACTACATGCACTCACTAATTTGAATGCATATAGTAACACACACACACACACACACACACACACACACACACACACACACACACACACCTCTCACCCCCTCAAACCCATGCAGATAGTGAGGCTAAGCTAGGTGTCAGCTTGTGAGTGAGTGAATAAGTTGTGTTATAAGAACAACGCTGGCATTACAAGTGCCCCGAGCTCCATTAGGACATGTAAGAGTAAGCTTCACCAGACCCGTAAGTGCTGGAGTATTTCTCTAATCTTTATATCTTACACTAGGAACAGTGCATTTTGGACTTACGAAGTAAATACATTTGTGTAATCAAATTCTCCCCAAGTGAAAGATTTTTTGCAGCATTTTGCAGCATGTTCATGCTTGATTCAGATTGTCGATATGACTTGTGTTTCAGTGTGTTCAGGTTGTCTGTGTTAGAGGTATATTTCTTGCAGAGGTATTCAAGTTGCTGTACTTCACATTTTACTGTACAACTAAAAATGAATATCCATGTATCATTTCTCAAAACAACTCCAAATGTACAGGTGGATTAAATAGTTTTATTTTGAACTGAATGTGTAACTTTGATCAGCTGCAGCTTCCATAATGTAATTACAAGCTTTAAAAAAACAGGATAAGATGGGTAAAATATTTTTTGTGGTATTGTTTCATCCAACAAATGGTTTTTTGTTTTTTTTTTTTGGATGAAAATAAACCAGGTTTATTTTTCTCCCTTTATCCAGTTCAGGTAGAGAGAAAACTGTGTTTCTAATTTCAAGCATAATTATTAAATATAGACATAATAAATGGTGGCACTCCCAAAGCAGTTGCTTTTCAACTTTGTAATTTTTCTTCTTCTTCTTCTTCTTTTTTCAATTTGGTGGGTGGGCATGTTGTTGAGAGGGTGGTGGCTCCGTCTGAGGTTACAAAATCAACAAGAACACTTTCAGATGCCCTCTGGGAGCCACATATTAGCGTCCTGTCACATTTTATACGACATTTCACTCTTTACTGTGCTGCCAGAGAGAGAGAGAGCGAGAGAGAGGGGAGAAAAGAAAAACAGAAAAAGAAAAACAGGTGCAATTTTAGCACAGCAGCACAAAACAGCAGCCACTTGTGGTTCAGACTCATTTTGTGGCATGATGGGAAATATACTGCTCCATTATTGCTGTTAGGTTTATCATTTTTATGGCATATCTCAGCTGGGAGAACAATGTGATCGGAGGTTAAAACAGTCTCAAATGGCTCTCTCTATTTCCACCCAGTAGATATAGGACAGATATTTGAGTCCATAGTAATAGGCTAAGTCCTCAGTGACCTCACTTTTGTTTAGCTCTAGGCCTTGGGTCAGCGAAGAACAAACTGTCTTTGCAAACTTTGCAACTGCTCACCGTGCACTTTCGCGTACGGTGTGCTATGATGCTGTCTGTCTGCAAGAGAAACGGGGGCAGAGTCGAGGGTGCAGAGACGTTTTGTGCATCTTTCCTTTGTTTAATATTTAAAGTAGTTCACCACACTTGTTTCCCCACAATTTACCACAAGTACACATTAGTTTGCCCAACTTGGCTAGATAGCGGAGTGTCTTTGTGCACACAAAAGTCTGTTTTTTTTGGGTGGGGGTAGTTTAGGATTCTTTCCCCCTTTTTCTCCCCAGTTGTACTTGGCCAATTACCCCTCTTCTGAGCCGTCCCGGTCGCTGCTCCACCCAATCTGCCGATCTGAGGAGGGCTGCAGACTAACACATGCCTTCTCCGTCCGATACATGTGGAGTCACCAGCCACTTCTTTTCACCTGACAGTGAGGAGTTTCACCAGGGGGATATAACACATGGGAGGATCATGCTATTCCCCCCAGTTCCCCCTCCCCGCCCCCCCAAACAGGCGCTGCCCCAGCCGACCAGAGGAGGCGCTAGTGCAGCGACCAGGACACACACCCACATCCAGCTTCCCACCCACAGACACGGCCAATTGTGTCTGTAGGGACGCCCGACCAAGCTGGAGGTAACTCGGGGATTCGAACTGGCGATCCCTGTGTTGGTAGGCAACAGAATAGACCGCTAAGCTACCCCTTTTTTGTGTGTGTGAGTGTGTGTGTCCTCTGATGTCACTGAAGGTTGTTGCTCTTTTAACACGCGCAAACAGCTCACATCACTGTAACACACCATCTCCCCTGACTGGAGCCCTCCCACAGTGCAACCTGCTCTACATACTTGTACACATGTTGGCTCAGCAGTACCCTGACGAGTGCATGGATGTTGTAATGCACATGTGTGTGCACTCTTGCGCGCACACACACACACACACATACAAACACACACACACACATGCACACACAAACAATGATGCAAGCCGTGGACATAAGCACAACAAAAGCATGTTGCTGTCTTTACATAGGACAGAGACAAAGCGTTCATCTTTCAGCCAGCGGAAGACACAAACTTAGGGCATATCATTGCTACAAGCCCTATGAGAGTTAATCGACGTCAAAGCGTTTCTTCCTCACTCGGAAACCTTTCATTCGCAGGATACACAGATTGCCTCAGTGCAATTAGTCTCCAAAAACAGAGCGGTGCACTGTGCATCTGACTTCAGCCCAAACTCACACCCTGCTGTTTGGTGGCGCTGGGCCACATGCCACAGATTGGAAAACAAATGATATTAGAGTGAGAGAAAGAGGGAGAGAGAATGAGTATAGGAATGAAAGATGTGTTTACAAAGGCCTCAGGGTGTCTTGGTATTTATGTTTGATGAACTGGGATGATATTTATGCTAAATTAACAGCAGGGTGCATTCAAGGAAGCCAAATTAGTCATTTGTTTTGAACCATCATTGTACAATGTGGTAACTGGCACCCATTCTAAACATACTGTAGCGAATTCTGGGGGCAGCTGGGAACCGCCGCCACAGCCAGGAAGCGAACCGGGGTCTCCCGCACCATGGGCGACTGTGCTAACCAGTCAACTAAAGGGTCTGACCCGTTAGCCAAGGGCTAGCGAGTCTACACAACTGCGGTCGTTACACTATCCCCCTCTTTCGGGAAGCGAGTCCCCAGGCTTCAGCATACCAGCTCCATCATGCCTCTTCCCACACACACTTCTGATGCCCCACGGTCTCACCATCCCACTTCTGACACCAACGTAGCGAATTCAGGGGACAGCCGGGAACTGCCCCAGCCGGGACGCAAACCCGGGTCGCCAGCACCACGGGCGACTGTGCTAACCAGCCAACTAATGGGTCCGACTCGTTAGCCAACTGGCTAGCGAATCTAGTCATCTGTGGTCGTTACACTACATTATGATTTTAACAGCCTGTATAGCTTATAATTGTTTTGATTAAACTATAAGTGAAACTGTAAATATGTATTGTTTTTAGCCTTTATAGTATTTCACTGCTCTCATCTGCAGCCATTTGGAAGACTTTACAGCAGTTTGATGAAATCCTAAAGAATGAGTGTGCTTCATTGTCCTAATTTGCTGACAATTCTGAAAACATAAAATGAACTCCCGGGAGAGTTAGTGTGACATACCAGCTCACCATCATGTCCCAGATCGTATTCGAGTCGCAGCCTAAATACAGCTCGGCTGGGTTGGAAGGCTTCTTAGAGATCTAGAGACCTCACGCTGCGCGCATCATCCATCAGGACGCTGTTGCCAGAGCCGATGGGATTTGTATCAAATTTAATGATTTAAAATGGCTGCAACTACAGCCAACACAGGGGCAAGACCCCCTAAATTTCATTTTATTATCCTTGCCTTCAGGTCTCCTAACATGCCCACTTAGTCACTCCCAACAGGCAGTGAGAGTGACAGACAGGAATACAAGCCCTAAGTCCCATGTAAAGTCTCTGCTTTCCTCCCAAGTGTGGCCTGGAGCTGCACAGGCCTGGAACACCGTGTCCTCATCACGTGTTACATGTTAGCTCAGGTGCCACCCCCCCCCCCCCCCACATTCAATATTATGAATTTGAAATAATACAGCCATAATAATACAATAATAATATCGTAATAACAATACAGAGTCCTATGTAGGATAAGCAGCTTAGATAATGGATGGATGGACAGAGTCATTTACATCCTATATATATGGCTAAAAGCTATACTCCCCTCAAATTTTCCAATATTTCCCAATCCCCCCCCCCCAGGATATTAAAGTCTTGATTCTGAAAAAAGTGCTTGATAAATATATAAATACAAACACATATGAACATGCTTATATATGAACATATATATTTTAGTAAATTATAGCTCTGACAGGACAGTGTTAATGTGAAAGGACAGGAAAAACGAAGACTCCATAGCAAGATATGTTATGGTTTTCAGAGTCATAAAGCAAGAACAGGTGCTTAGATCAACATGACCTGTTGTGTGTTAGCAGGCCACATGCACACACACACATCTATGTATATATATATATATATATATATATATATATTGTGTGTGTGTATATATTAAGTTCCATTATAAGAACAGGTTGCCTGGCTCCATATGTGTGCAGTGTGTGGGGGAGCTAGGAAAACAAGGCTCTCTGCGGCCCTCCATGTTTTTGCTACCTCCTGCCTCCCCTGGCCTCGTTTGAAGACAGGAAATAGGAGTCAGACCACGGTCCGAGGGGCATGTGGCAATGGTTTATACTCTGATGACCTCTGACCTTTCCTCTCCGCCCCCGCCTGCTCTCTCACACCACTCCCCTGTCCCTCAAACACTCTCCCCTGAGCCTGGTCCCGAAAATAAAGCGGCCTGACCCGGCCCAGCCCCGCTCGGCTTGGCCTAACCCAGCTCGGCACAATAGACCCCGCGCCATGTGATTTGTTTGAGTGAGGAATGAAAAACAGATGGACCGAGAAGAGAGGATTGAGGAGAGGAGGCGGGAGGGAGGAAGAAAGAAGGGGACTCTTGTAAAATATTTGCGAAGAAAAATAACCCAGGGACGCTGTCTAATTATATCTATTTGTCTTGTGTGGTTTTGCTGGGGAGGCCATGTGGTCTCCCTGCTTGCTCCATGGTTCATTTTTCACATTATCTGATCCTGGATGTTGAGCAGAAAGACAAGAGGTTGGCGGTGGTAGGTGGGGATGGGGGGGGGGGGGGTGTTTCAGTTTCGCAGCTCGATTTTATTATGATGGCGGGGGGTGTGTGTGGGTTAAGGCCTCTCGGGTCCATGGGGATCATTGGGTTTTGGGCTTTTTGGGGTCTGATGATAGGGATTATCTGTACTGTCATTCTGCAGTTCAGTTACAATTGTTAAGAATGTAAAAATATTCAATTTAACACCGCCCGATTCGTTTGGCTCGGTAGCAAGGGTTGTGTTGTATAAACGGTTTTTCAAAATAGAAAAAAAAAGCATAAAAAAACCCCATGAACTGGATGACCAACCGAGTATCAGCTCATGATCTGGCTCAAGCTTTTATTATGTAAGTGTCATTTTTGGGGAAAGGCACCTTCCTTTGCATCTTGTTCAAAATGAATAAATAGGGGACATCCGGGTAGCGTGGTGGTCTATTCTACCAACACGGGGATCGCTGGTTCGAATCCCCATTACCTCCGGCTTGGTTGGGCGTCCCTGCAGAGACGATTGGCCATGTCTGCGTGTGGGAAGCCGGATGTGGGTATGTGTCCTGGTCGCTGCACTAGCGCCTCATCTGGTCGGTCAGAGCGCCTGTTCGGGGGGGGGGGGGGACTGGGGGGAATAGCGTGATCCTCCCGCGTGCTACGTCCTCCTGGTGAAACTCTTCACTGTCAGGTGAAAAGAAGCGGCTGGTGACTCCACAGTATCGGAGGAGGCATGTGGTAGTCTGCAACCCTCCCCAGATCGGCAGAGGGGGTGGAGCAGTGACCGGGACAGCTCAGAAGAGTGGGGTTATTGGACGGGTACAACTGGGGAGAAAAAAATCCCCCCAAAATAAATAAATAAATAAATGATGTTGTGTTGCCCAATATTCAGCGACTGTAATTTTCTCAGTGGACTCGCCAGTCACCTCTGTGATAAATAACCCTTCATGTTGTGGCTCCCTCTCTCTTCCAAGCATGCCCACCAACCACATCCAACCACAACCAGTCTGTCTCTCTGTCAGCTCGCTGTGTGTAGGTCCGTCCTGCCCCTGCGTGTCAGTCAGCTTGTTGACTGTTGCATGGCTTCTTAACTTCTTCACTTGGTTTAAATAAGAGAAGATTGCAGGCTTTAGATCGACTCGGCTAGTCTGAGGTCTCGCTCTGTTGCCCGCGATATTCCCGAGCTCTCAACTGTCAGAGGTTAAAAAGGAAGAGCTCTTCGTGGCGGATCACAGCGTTAATAAGGATGATACTGATGTCACTGGTGGTGACATCATCACAATTTGTCAGCCAAGAGAACAAAAGAGAGCTCTTATTTCAGTCTATCCTCGCTCTCTTGGCAGCGACAGAGAGAGAGAGAGAGGGAGAGAGAGAGAGACTACAGGTTGATGTTTCCATTCGGCATTCAGTTTAATTCTGCCTCTCTATTCAAATGTTCAAATTTCCCTGTGTGCGCTTTGTAAGGAGGAAAACATTTTGATTTGTTCTGCCGACTTTATATCTCTATTACTGCCTGGAATGAAAGCACTCCGTCAGTTCAAGCAGGATATCCGGTGATTTGGCTCCGCTCTTCAAGTCTTTGATGCTATTTAAAATGTATTGTTTTCACAAAGACACTTGTGCCCAGCCTCTCTCTCTCTCTCTCTCTCTCTCTCTCTCTCTCTCCCTCCCCCCCCCCCCCCCCCGTCCCTTTCGCCCTCGCTTTCTATCACTTTTGCTGCACAACTCTATCTGTCCTCTTGCAGGACTCGGAGAGAAAGGGCTTCATGAACAAGCTATATGCCATTCAGGACGTGTGCATCAGTGTGCAGAATGCGCTGGATGAGGTGGCCTCCTATGGCGAGAGGATAAAGAAGTGAGTCGTAAGCCTGCTCCTCGGCACCCAGCCTGCTCTGCTCTGCTCTGCTCGTCCCAGTGTTTTTCAGTGGTGCCAGGTTGCCCCACTTCTCCTTGCCAACCTTAAGTAACTCAGTCTCTACTCAGTGTTGCTCTTAAGATAGCGTGCCAGCATGACACCCAAACCTGACACACTGACAAACAGGCTGTTTGCCTGCCACATATTCCTTAGCCTCGCATGACCCCCAGCTAGCTAGAACTCTCTCTCTCCCTCTCTCTCTCACACACACAGACACGCACACTTTAACACAGACATCTATGCAAACAGTGCATGTGCAGAAATGCATTCATTTGCACATATTTGCACACATTTCCTCAGAGGTAAACAAGGGGGGGAAGAAAATTCCCAGTACCTACTTGTTTTTCACAGGTGCAGTTGAAAAATGTTGAATGTTTTTTTGTCACTGAAGTGCATATGGCCCGATCACTGCCTTTTGTCTCTGAAAATCAAGGGCAATTTTCCCCTGCAATTTGGGCCTGTAATGCACTATTTCACATGTAACCCCATTTCCTACTGATCACTTCCAGTGATCGCAATTAATGTGCAACCAGGCCAGTGCAGGGCAGTAAAGTTCATCTGGCTTGTGGTTGAGTATTAAAATGCCCTTCATGTCGCCTAACGTTATCCTGCTGCCACCCATCACATCTGACTGTACTGTGCTATTTTGCATCTCCCAGTTTGTATAGTTGTACCTGTAACAACTTTGTTCACTCATTTTGTAATAATGTTTTGTTGTCAGTTGGAGGCATGCATTGTGAAAGAAACAGAACTCTGGCGAAGTGTAATCTGAACTAATGTGATCTATTTTTTTTTTGCCCAATTCCTCTTCCCCCTATTTGTAGCACATTTAACTGGACTGTGCCTTTCCTAAGCTGGCTGGCCATTGTGGCTCTGGTTGTGGCCACCATCATCATCTACTTCATCCCCCTGCGATACATCGTCCTAGCCTGGGGTGAGTTGCTGATTCAGAGGTTGTCAAGGTTGTAAATATCTTCTTTCTTTTTTTTTTTTGGATCCCCCCCCCCCTTTCTTTTTTCCTCCCCAGTTGTACCCGTCCAATTACCCCACTCTTCCGAGCCGTCCTGGTCACTGCTCCACACCCCCCCCCCCCGATCCGGGGGAGGGCTGCAGACTACTACATGCCTCCTCCGATACATGAGGAGTCGCCAGCCGCTTCTTTTCACCTGACTGAGGAGTTTTGCCAGGGGGGCGTAGCACATGGGAGGATCACGCTATTTCCCCCAGTTCCCCCTCCCCCCTGAACAGGCGCCCCGACCTACCAGAGGAGGCGCTAGCGCAGCGACCAGGACACACACCCACATCCGGCTTCCCACCTGCAGACTTGGCCAATTGTGTCTGTAGGGACGCCCGACCAAGCCAGAGGTAACACGGGGATTTGAACTGGCGATCCCCATGTTGGTAGGCAAGGGAATAAATAGACCGCCACGCCACTCGGATGCCCTGCAAATATCTTTTTACCCAGCAAGGTCGATGAAGTTCTTTCTCATATGCTGCACACAGAGCTGTATGTAGCATACGTTTTTTATAATTCAAATAAACTTTAGTTTATTAATTAATGGTGACTACGTTCCCCATACTTTAGTATGGGGAACGTAGTCACCATTAATTAGGTGCTTATTAGCATGCAAATTAGCAACATATTGGCTCTTAATTGGTCATTATTACGTACTCATTAATGCCTTATTCTGCATAGCCTTATTATACAACCAGTAAGCCATTAACTATGAGTTTTCCCTCTATAACCTCAGAATTATTGCTTATTAGTAGTACCATCTCAATATGCTTTGCTTAGTATGGACTTTATAAGGTGGTAGTACCACAAGAAGAGTTATTCTCCCTTACTAACACTTAATGAATATGGTCTGTTCTTACATAACAAAACACAAAACTACAAGTGTTAATAGTGTTAAATTACTGTAAATTAAGTTTTTGTTACTTAGAATATGTTCCCCATACTAAAGTGACATCTTGATCATTACTAATTCACTAGTAATTAAGTTTTTTTATGTTCCCCATACTAAAGTGTTACCACTATTACTATTATTGGCGTTCTCATCGACTTTGTATTTAGCACTATGTGAAAGTTTTTTCTCTTTTGAGAAAGAAGCATATGAATATGAAGTTGAATATGAGATAAATGTTAAGCAAAAAAAGGCCAAAAAGCAGTTTAAAGATGTTTACCATAGTTACTTCCTGTGTTTGAAAGGCAGTGTAAAAGGGCAGAACCTAAAAGTTCTGTGAAAGACCTTCAACGTCGTACTACACTGTACATTAACTGCAAAGGCAGAAGAGGGGCACTCATAGCCGCATATATGTGCTGACATGCTTGCCCTTCTCTTTCCCTCTCCTCTCTCCTCTGTCTGTCCCCTCCACCTCTCTCCGACTTTCCACAGGGGTGAACAAATTCACCAAGAAGCTGCGAGACCCCTACACCATCGACAACAATGAGCTCCTCGACTTCCTGTCCAGAGTGCCCTCAGACGTGCAAGTGGTGGGTGAACGTCATGCTTTCAGCTTCCTGTCCTCTTTTGTTTTGTTTCATTTATTTATTCATTCTTTTTTGGGGGGGATACCCCCCGTTTTCACCCCAATTGTATCCGGCCAATTATCCCACTCTTCCAAGCTGTCCCGGTTGCTGCTCCACCCCCTTTGTCGATCCGGGGAGGGCTGCAGACTACCTCATGCCTCCTCCAATAAATGTGGAGTCGCCAGCTGCTCCTTTTCACCTGACAGTGAGGAGCTTCGCCAGAGGGACGTAGCGCGTGGGAAGATCACGCTATTCCCCCCAGTTCCAAATCAAGTCCCTGAACAGGCGCCCCGACTGACCAGAGGAGGCGCTAGTGCAGCGACCAGGACACATACCCACATCTGGCTTCCCACCCACAGACCCTGCCAATTGTGTCTCTAGGGACGCCCAACCAAGCCGGAGGTAACACGGGGATTTGAATCGGCAATCCCCGTGTTGGTAGGCAATGGAATAGACCGCTACGCTACCCAGATGCCCCTATTTATTTATTTATTCTTATTCTATTTGTGAAGCCTCTCTCGGTCTCAGACATGGGCAAGGGCTAGGGTTCCCATCCTTTTCTCTTTCCAGCTCTCTCTCTCCTGTTGTTATCTTTCCTCTGTTCAGCCTCACACTGGGCTTCTACATGTCCCTGCTGTACTGTTTGCATAAAGTAAACCGAGTATTTATCGTTATAACATGGAGACATTTAATTTAATTGTTTCAAAACCCTTTTTTCCTATTAATTGCTTCCTGATCTAATTCAATTTTCCACATACAAGTACTGGAGCTTGGTAATAACATAACAAGGTTATGTGAGTTTAGTGCCCAGTTTATAAGTGGGCTGATTGACTCCATGCACACATGAAGACTCGCATGTGCACACAAACCAAACACACGAGGACACACTCAGAACAGGCACTCATGGTTAGCTGTAGCTTGCCAGTTATGTTAGCCATTAGAACACAGCGTACACCAACAGTTAACCAGTCTCATGCGGTTTTGCTTCTACATTAACCGTGAGATCAGATTAACTCTGCTGTTTAAGAGTGAGGGTGCTTCGTTGGGTAAAATATAGTTGTGTAGGTCTGTGTGTGTGTGTGTGTGTGTGTGTGTGTGTGTGTGTGTGTGTGTGTGTGTGTGTGTCCTCGCAAATGTGCTGTGCTGCCTTGGACAAGGTGTGGCTTAAACTGCAATTAAGCGTCAGCTTGTGAAAGTTGCTGTGTTATCCGGCACCGATGGTGTCCACTGTGGCCGTTAAGCCCTGCTGTGCTGAGTACAAAACACATACACACACGCACACATAGACACACACAAACAAACACACGCTGAAGCTGAACTAACTGGCCAGGGCCTCTGATCCAGCCAATCCCCTGCCACATCAGCACCGACACACTTCCTCTTTGATCGCCTGTTGCCGCCGACCCCTTTCATCTTTACAGGGTCATAATCCTCTCTCCCCTGCCCGCCCTCACCCACCCCTACCTGCTTCCCTGACATGTCTTCTCCCTCAACCCCCGTGCAGTTTTATGATTTCACAGTGTTCCTGTGAAACCAGGCCCTGCTATGGTGATAGGCACCAGGCAGGTAGCCATCAGCCCAAATGAGCCCAAGCTGTCCCCTCTGGTGAAGTGCAACCACCTTACACACCTGGAGCCTGCAGGGCCGTAGGAACCAGAGGGGCCCAGGCTGGCAGGTACAAGACCTTTACAAGGCCCCTAATGAGGGCCTGCTGGCTGGTGGAAGCAGGCAGACACGCTGGTCTGGCTTTTGTGCTCCTGGTGCTGGAGTTGTACCTCCTGTATAAACAATACAGTAACTGCTACTGTAACTGTTATTGCTGTGGCTGCTGGTAAGGGTAATTGTTACCAGGTTTAAGTGACACTTTTTGGCCTTGTGGAGTATTGGGGTTGAAACAATAAGGGGGAGATGTAAGAGGAGGAGGAGAGGGGAGGAAAAAGAGGTAGTTGAGAACTGAGAAGAAGAGAGACTTAAAAAAAGAAGGAACAAGAAAAGTTAAATTGGGGGTAATTGAGTTGATATATTTAAGGAGAAGAAACTTGCTTTTGTAAACGTGATCTAAGCTCCATTTACATTAACATTTACTCTTTGGGCAAAGCGACTTACAGGAGATTTGGTAATTAACTGACAAATCGGTATGTTACCGTAGAGTGCCAGAAGGAAAGCGATCCATCCACCCATCCATTATCCAAACCGCTTATCCTACTCAGGGTCGCGGGGATGCTGGGGCCTATCCCAGCAATCATGGGGCGGCAGGCGGGGAGACACCCTGGACAGGCCGCCAGGTCATCACAGGGCTGACACACACACACACACACACACACACACACACACACACACACACACACACACACACACACACACACACACACACACACCTAGGGACAATTTAGTATGGCTGGTTCACCTGACCTACATGTCTTTGGACTGTGGGAGGAACCTGGAGCACCCGGAGGAACCCACACAGACACAGGTAGAACATACAAACTCCACACAGAGGATGACCCCCAAGGTTCGACTACCCCGCGGCTCGAACCCAGGACCTTCTTGCTGTGAAGGAAAGTCACTGGAAGGAAAGTGATGTAGCTTGTAACTCTTGCGTGACTCACCAATTTACAGGGAGCTTTTTTTCATCACAGTCTGACTGCTTACAAAGGTTAACTTACAGGGAGGAAGCACTGCTGTTGAGGACGTTGGTTCAAGAGGGACCAGAACGTTCTGCTCTGCGGTGCATCCCGCTTCTGCCTCCGGTGGTGGATTCACCTCATTGCCTGCCCCTTCCTTTCTTGGTCATGGTGGCCTGTAGAGATGAAGCCCCCGAGGCTGTTGGATACTACTGAAAGTTGCTGGGGTCCAACTGGAGCATCACCTTACAGGCTAATGTCTGCGACACCCACTGGCCGTGGTTCAGGTGCCCACTATGGTTGGTACCATAGATGACTAATGAAGTGCTATTTCAGAGTCCCAGTGTGACCTTGCACGTACATATACACACACGCACACACACACACACACACTCTCTCACACATGCACACCGTCTCCCAGTGGTAGTGCACGTGAAGGGTGTGGGGCTATTTCAGTGTTCCGCATCATTCGAGGACCAATGAGTTTCTAATGACTTTATATACAGAAGGGCAGCTACAGTGGACTACATTACATCATTCTTTTGGACTCCCATGTTTTGCTTATCCTCCATGTTTCCCCATACTGAAGATCCATTGTTCTGCATGTGGACCTGTGTTTTTTGGAGGCTTTGCGCTTAGTAGTGGACTGGCTCATTTTCCAGGCAACCTCAAGGCGAGGTTAAGGACAGGTTGTCTCTGGATGGCCCTCATCAGCGGTAAAAAGTACTTGATGGCAGGCTCTATGGGGGGCATTGTAAACACACTTCTCCAACTTACTAACACTGGGCCACTAACTACATTGTCATACCTTCTTTAACGATGAAATCCCTCATGGGGTATGATTGCTGCAACAGGCATGGAGAAAAAAAGGTACACTTACACATTCTTACTAGCTTAGTCCATCCCTCATGTCCATCCATCCATCATTATCCAAACCGCTTATCCTGCTCAGGGTTGCGGGGATGCTGGCGCCTATCCCAGCAGTCATTGGATGACAGGCAGGCAGGGAGACACTCTGGACAGGCTGCCAGGCCATCACAGGGCCCACACACACACACACACACACACACACACACACACACACACACACATATTCCTACCTAGGGACAATTTAGTACGGCCGATTCACCTGACCTACAGGTCTTTGGACTGTGGGAGGAAACCGGAGCACCCAGAGGAAACCCACACAGACATGGGGAGAACATGCAAACTCCACACAGAGGACGACCCGGGACGACCCCCAAGGTTGGACAGCCCCCAGGCTCAAACCCAGGACCTTCTCGCTGTGAGACGACCGTGCTAACCACTGTGCCACCATCCTGCCCCGCCTCATACATCATCAGTGGTAAAAAGTACTCTCTGGTGGGATCTGTGGGGGGCATTTTAAACACATCTCCAACCTACTAACACTGGGCCACTAACTACATTGTCATACCTTCTTTAAGGATGAAATTTCTCATGGGGTATGTATGATTGCTGCAACAGGCATGGAGGAAAAAAAAGGGTAGACTTACACATACTTTCTGACTAGCTTAGTTTACCTAATCCATCATCCTCCGACACTGTAATGTTAAGACTAGTGTGTGTGTGTGTGTGTGTGTGTGTGTGTGTGTGTGTGTGTGTGTGTGTGTTTGAGTGAGAGAGCGAGAGAGAGAGAGAGATTCTCTTTCCCTCTTGGTTGTGTTTATATCTGGATCTTATACCAAACCAAGCTAACTTTACAGTCTAGGGGAATCCTTCATGTCCTCTTAAACGAGGCCAAACCAAGTGCCGCTATTCCCTACCTGGCATTTGGGAGGTGTCAGTGCAGTAGCATGTTTTACGACGCTATTAACCATGTGAGCTAGGGACTGCATAAGTAGGGCCAAGGCAATTAGCATGCCGAGTGGTCCTTTATGATTGGTGTAAAGGAGCAGGATCAAACCCCCTGTTGCAAAGAAAAGATGTGAATTCTAATATAGCCCCTAATGGACATCGGGAAGTTGAGGTAATATCTTTTAAGGCAACATTTATGTTGAAGATGACCCAAGCGGGACACTCGGGAGTCAAAGGGTCAAAGGCAGGACTGTTAGAGGTTGAAACTATGCCAGGCACTATCACTCACATCCGTCCTCAATGCAGGGAGCCAGAGGTTCCTCCCTCCCTCCCTTTGTCCTTCCCTCTCTCCCTCGCTCGCTTTTGTGATAAATTTAAACATTTCTCTGCAAGTGGCCAATTAGTCACCATTCAGCAGGCTCGATGCCAAAGCAACTAACAGGGAAAAAAAACTTTCCTAACTATGTGTGCACTTTTTTTTTCTACTTCTCGTCGGCGTATGTCACCTTGACATGCTTTTTCTCTCCCAGCAACAGACATGAGTGCTGAATCCTCCGATCTGTGGGTGTCTGAACTGTACACAATTGTTTTTTTCTGGGCACATTTAATAACCCTTATGCTAGGTTAGGCATCATGGGAGATGAAACCGGCAGACTTCCCTGCTTTGTGGAAAACAGCTAAAAACAGAATAGCATAGCATCATTAAAACGCTGCTCCCTTCCCGTTCTCGACTTGATTTATTTATTTGTCTACGTACCTTTTTGCTCACTGTCAGCCACCTTGGTCTCGCCTGTCTGTCTGCCCACCCAGGCATCATCAAAACATTGTCAAGGGTTCAATAAAAGAGGCGGAGAGAGAGAGACGGAGAGAAACAAAGAGCAGGGAGAAAGAGGGAGATTGGTCTCGGGACGCTGTGCGTACGCCGCTGTTAAACGAAGCACCTGCTGGTACACGCCCCCCCCCCCCCCCTTCAGTGGCGCACACTTCAAAGCCTGTTTTGCAGTTGTACTGTCAACATTTGGTGGGAGAGAGGGGAGGAGAGAAAGGGAGAGGAGCGAGGGTGGAGCAGCCTTTGAGCAGCACCAGGTCTTTACCCGCCGCCTCTCCTGTCGATGTTGTCTTTGAGCTCCCTACTCTCTGTGCCAAATTGCTCATAAGCTCGCCGCCTTAACCACAACACACTTTCCGCTCTCTTCCCCTCTCTCTCCCTCTCTCTCTATTCTCTTTTTCTTTTATTTCGTTAACATCCCACTTTCCCCTCGCCTTCTTTCCCATCCTCGTGTTTTTTGACTTTAACCACGCGTGTACGTGTGCATACCCGAGCATTATTAGGTGAGCTGGGAGCCGAGGGTGTAGATACAGGCAGGCCTGTCACCCAGAAGGTGGAATTGAACTTGTGACACATGGGGCCTTGGTTTGCGGGCTTCCAGGTAGCTTAGTGGTCTATTCCATTGCCTACCAACACGGGATCGCTGGTTCAAATCCCCATGTTACCTCCAGCTTGGGCGGGCATCCCTACAGACACAACTGGCCGTGTCTGCAGGTGGGAAGCCGGATGTGGGTATGTGTCCTGGTCGCTGCACTAGCGCCTCCTCTGGTCAGTTGGGGCGCCTGTTCAGTGGGGAGGGGGAACTGGGGGAAATGGTGTGATCCTCCCACGCGCTACGTCCCCCTGGCGAAACTCCTCACTGTCAGGTGAAAAGAAGCGGCTGGTGACTCCACATGTATCGGAGGAGGCACGTGGTAGTCTGCAGCCCTCCCCGGATCGGCAGAGGGGGTGGAGCAGAGACCGGGACGGCTCAGGAGAGTGGGGTAATTGGCCAAGTACAATTGGGGAGAAAAGGGGGGGGGGTCCAAAAAAGAAAAAGAAATGGGGCCTCGGTTCAGAGAGGAAGTCTCGCTCCAGTGAGCTATTGTTGTTCCTCATCCCTGTCCTCTGTTCTACCCTAGAGAAACAAAAAAAGTAAAAAGAAAAACTTCCTTCTCCTGACATGCAAACTTCCCTTTGTTCAGTTGTACTTAGAACCTGAGATTTTTGCTGGGGAAGGAAACGTCAAAATGTGGGTTTAAATTGGTGTCTTTTTTTATGCTGTTGTAGGCGTTTGGCCATATAATGGGACCAGCAGCAACCGGCGAACCGGTACGATACCTGTCCCACTTTGCAAGCCAACTTGGCTCGTTGCAAAACTTGGTTAACTAGCAAGCGGTGAGCGAAAGGAAGGGCGCTAGGCGTGGAGAAATAACATGGTGGCAAGAGCAAGCCGATCGCTCGCTAATGTTGTGGCCACGATCTGTCGTGAGCTGAATGTATTCTTGTTACCACACCAGAAAACATTTGCCCCGTGCAGCTGCGCAGTTATTCACTCTGTCATTCACGAGTAAATTAAATGGTTCATCCATCCATCCGCTTGCCTGTCCATTGGCCCACTATTGTCGGCGATGGCAATCTATGCAGGCACGCTGCCAGGACTGCCGTGATCCCCAAGGCGCGCACAATGAAAACCTCCAATACACACGGGCATGCGCTTGTGCGTGCACATACACGATTGCAGATGGAAGTGTATAAACCCTTCTTTCTCCCCTGGGATCTCGCTCCGTCGTCTGCTTTCATTGGCCGGGCCATAAAAGGATCCCCGCCCACACGAGAACAGCTCCTGTCATCAGCCTTTCTGTCCAAAGACACCCCCCCACCCCCCCTCTTCTTGCTCTTTGTTTTCCCTCCCTATTTCCTATGTTGGTTTGCCCTGTCCTCTCCCACTGTCTCTCACCGTTCATTTCTGGGTTTCTCCCTGGTCTCCTGTCTTGCTTCATCTCTCTTCCTCCCTCTCCTGTAACCCCTTTCCCCATCTCCATGAATTATGTTCTCATCACTTGAACCATTTCTCTCTCTCTCTCTCGCTCTCTCTCTCTCTCGCTCTCTTTATCCATCCCTCCCAATCCTATTTATACAGCTGTTAATAGATGTCGTGTTTAGTCAGATGTTAATTCGCCTTGTGGGGCTGGGGCCGTGGATAGTAAGGAGTATCCGGGCCTAAATCAACGAAGTCTGGCTGCCCAGTTAGCCAGGGAGAAGAACACATGTTAGCCTAAACCAGTCTCTAAGCACCTTTATGGAACACCGGTCAATACTGCTGTGATCAAGGAGCTGGAAATGTCCCACTCTGTGTGTGTGTGTGTGTGTGTGTGTGGGGGGGGGGAGGTTATGGGATTTTAATGATATAAAGGGGGAGTGAATGGACATGCTATAGTGTGTATGGTATGTGCACATACAAGTGGGCTTGTATCTGCCTAGATGCAAGTGTGTGCATGTTTGTCTGCCTGGATGCAAGTGTGTGCGTGTTTGTCTGCCTGGACGCGAGTGTGTGTGCGTTTATGGGCCCGCCCACATATATTTGAGCATCCACGCCCATTTGGGTATACATTGTTGTTTAGCTATGCGTGTGCACATATCTCTTTCAAGCTTGTTAAAGGTACAGCTCAGATACCTTAATTAAGTTTGCCGATGACACAACTGTGATTTGATTTTGATATACTTTAATGATCCCCGTAGGGAAATTACGCTCTGCGTTTAACCCAGGCATAGGCAACATGGTCCAGAAAGGTCCGGTGTGGGTGCCTGTCTTCGTTCCAACCAAGCAGTTACACACCTGATTCTATAGATCAACCAATAGTCTTTGCTAAGGACCTTGATTTGTAGACTCAGGTGTGTAACTCCTTGGTTGGAACAAAGACCTGCACCCCCACCGCACCTTTCTGGACCATGTTGCCTATCCCTGGTGTAACCCATCCTAGCTGTGTAGCTAGGAGCAGTGGGCAGCCGGAAACCACCCCCGGTTCATTTTGCCATGCCTCGGTCAGGAGCACAGACGGGAGTACTGACCCTAAGATGCGTGTCTTTTTGATGGTGGGGGAAACCGGAGGAAAACCCACACAGACACGGGGAGAACATGCAAACTCCACACAGAGGACAATGTGGGATGACCCCCAAGGTTGGAAAACCCCGGGGTTCGAACCCAGGACCTTCTCGCTGTGAGGCGACAGCGCTAACAGCTGCACCACCGTGCCGCCACGGTGGTGAGTCTTATCAGTCAGAATGAGGAATTCGCCTCCAGAGCTGAGGCGGAACAGCTGGTGAGCTGGTGCAGCTCGAATAACTTGACTCTCAATGTTGCCAAAACCAAAGAAATGGTGGTGGACTTCAGGCGATCCAGACACGTTCCTCCCCCTCTACACATCAACAACTCCATAGTGGAGAGAGTGGCCGGCACCAAATTTCTCAGTGTAAATCTCAGTGATAATCTCACCTGGGGCTACCATGTCACATCCATGGCCAAGAAGGCAGCACAACAGCACCTCCACTTCCTGGGATGCCTGACGCGAGCAGGCCTCCCCCACCCCATCCTCGCCACCTTTTACCGAAGCACTATTGAGAGCGTGTTTACTACAAGCTGCATCTCCACATGGTTCGGGTCATGAACTTCTGCAGATCACACAACAATGGACAGGGCCTTAAAAACTGCTGAGCGCATCATTGGAGCCCCTCTGCCTGCCATCCAGGACTTTTCATAAGAGCTGCATCCGCAAAGCCAGCAGCATTATACTGGATAGTTCACACCCCTCCCACAACCTCTTCACCTCCTTCCCCTCCAACAAGAGGTTCCGCAGCCTGAGAGCCGGAAACTCCCGCATGAGAAACAGCTGTTTCCCAAAGGCTGCGAGACTCCACAACACCCTGCCACACCCTAGCACCTGACAGACACTTGTGGAGAGACTCCCTGCCCCTACACACAACTACCCCATGCCCCTAATCCCCCCTATACATACTCGCACACATAATATCGAATTGGACTACCTCAACAAAGATACATATTTAATTACTGGATGGTTCACCTGCAGGAGGATGTGACTCCACAGTGGTGCAGGAGAATAGACTCTATTCTGTATCTCTATTGTAGAACATCAGCCAGATCTATTTATATATCTTTTGTACAACCCATGTACATGAACATTTTTACAGTTTTTCTTTTATGCCTGTACCAATTCAACCTGGCACACTAGATTTTTTTATATTCTCCATTTATTATCTTTTTTTCTACTTTTATTTTTTTTATTGTTATTATTTTTTCCCCTTTTTTCTCCCCAATTGTATCTGGCTGATTACCCCACTCTTTAAGGTGTCCCGGTCACTGCTCCACCCCCTCTGCCGATCCGGGGAGGGCTGCAGACTACCACATACCTCCTCCGATACAGGTGGAATCGCCAGCCGCTTCTTTTCTCCTGACAGTGAGGAGTTTTGCCAGGGGGACAGCGTGTGGGAGGATTATGCTATTCCCCCCCAGTTCCCCCTCCCCCCCAAGCAGGCGCCCCGACCGACCAGGGGAGGCGCTAGTGCAGCAACCAGGACACATACCCACATTCGGCTTCCCCCCCGCCGACACGGCCAATTGTGTCTGTAGGGATGCCCGACCAAGCCGGCGGTAACGCGGGAATTTGAACCCGCGGCCCCCTTGTTGGTAGGCAATGGAATAGACTGCTACCTGGATGCCCTGCTTTTCTTTTTTAACCTTAAATTATAATTCTACTAAACTTTTAATACCGGTGCATGTATGCTACCATTTCACCAAGGCCGTGAAACACAATTTCATTTCTTCACAGGCCATGTTTGATACTGAAAAATATAAATGTAATTATGGTGAGATGACAGTAAAGGTCCTTGAATCCTTAAAATGTTTTTTTTTTTTTTTGCCTTTATTGACTGCTGGGATAGGCTCCAGCATCCCTGCAACCCTGAGAGCAGGACCAGCGGTTCGGTTAATGGATGGATGGATGGATGGCTACAGGATATTGAAGTTTCAGACAGCAAACAAGGGCGGGAGAGATATTGGTGCAACATGCAACAAAGGTCACTGGCTAGAATCGAACCAGGGACGTTGCGGTCATGTGGCATGTGCCGTAACCGTTCGGCTACCAGGGCGCCTGCGTACACATCTCTGCATCAGTGATCAGGTTGTCAGTGGGCAGGGGACACTGGCACTCCCCAGTAGAAGACGCATGATAAAAGCTTGTTCTCTGCCATTGCTGAGAGATGCTGCTTTTCCCCTCCACAGCAGGCAGACCACCCGGAGACAGAACAGAAGGACTGTACTGATGCCAGTTTGTTGTCTGCCTGGAGAATCAGAGAGGGTGTCAGTCAGTCAGCCAGTCAGAGAAACAGAGTAGCCTTCAGTGCACCATCTTAGGAGGGATCCCGCAGACACTACCGGCTCTTTGGTGCGTCAGCTGGATGTTAAGTCTTGTGTTTTTATTATTCTGATTGAGTGGCTAGTGCTTGTCAGCGTCTCGCATCTGTCTAGGCTAGCGACAGCGTGCTTGTGTGTTGTTTTATGTTGGTGTGTCTGTACATTTCAAAGTGAGGGACCGCTAGAAAGACAGTGTATGGGTTTTTGAGCCTCAGCCACTGTGATGTAGTCATGTTCGGACGTCCATCATCACCGAAGGGCGGCTCCACCGGAGGTTTGTTTGAGGGTTGGCTCGTCATCTTTGTGTGCAAAAAAACTCACCTCCAAATAAAATGCTGCTGACTTGGGGGTGGGGGTGGGGGGGAATAATGTACATGGAAATAGTACTACATACTTTGGACATGTGGGCCTAGTAAGCTAGAAAAATAAATGAATAAATAAGATAAAATCTGTAAACATGTTGCTGTGAGTTGATTGAGATGGTGTCCATCAAACAGCATGTGTTATTTAATAAAATCAAATCAAATTTGATTTATATAGAGCATTACATACGTTAAAATGCAGTGTACATTAACTTGCATAGATAAAAAGAAGATGGTAAAAGTAATCAATAATCTTTATTTATGTATTTATTATTCCCCCCCTTTTTTTTTCTTCCTGTCTTCTTCTCTGAATTGTATCCAGCCAATTACCCCACTCTTCTGAGCCGTCCCGTTTGCTGCTCCACCCCCTCTGCCGATCCGGGGAGGGCTGCAGACTACCACATGCCTCCTCCGGTGCATGTGGAGTCGCCAGCCACTTCTTTTCACCTGACAGTGAGGAGTTTTGCCAAGGGGACGTAGCGCATGGGAGGGTTACGCTATTCCCCCAGTCCCCCCCCCCCTCCAAACAGGATCCCCAACCGACCAGAAGATGCACTAGTGCAGCAACCAGGACACATACCCACATCTGGCTTCCCACCCGCAGACACGGCTAATTGTGTCCGTAGGGATGCCCGACCAAGCCGGATGTAACACAAGGATTCGAACCGGCGATCCCCATGTTGGTAGGCAACGGAATAGACCACCACGCCACCCGGCCGCCCCATCAATAATCATTTTTAATCATCAATCACTGCTTACTCTCCTGCCCTGGTTGGACTGCCTGCCGCTGGCTAATATATTCACGGATCTAATTAATAGTCAGAAAAGCCACATCGGCCTCTCACTTTGATACCTTGTTTCTGTTCCCCTTCGCCCTTTTCCACCACCATCCTTCCAGCTGAGCTTCTAAGTCCATGTTGCTGTTCAGCTTTTCATATCTGGCAGGTCTTAATGTTCCCCTCTGTCTGGAAGGAGGAGCATGGGCTCACAAAGTCTCTTACCTTATACCTTATCTGGTGTCCATTAATTATGGAGGATGTTGGGAGGGGAGGTCGTGTAATAGCCACCTGTAGTAAGGGGGGACTACTTTCCGTGAGGGAGGGAGCGAGGAGAGGTAGCGTGCCCTCTTGATTTGTCATGTATCATAAAGAACATTATCTTAAAACATGCCCCCTTGTTAACCTCTTCAGCTGGAAGAGGCTTTAGATGGTCCTACTTCCTTTATGAGACCACCCAAGCTCGGATGCAGACTTCTCGGTGGGTTGAGTTAGCCCTATCAAGTCCATCTGCTTCCTCTTTATTTAATAGGTGCTTTGTCCTAATAAGGAAAACAGTGAAGATGGGTTATTTTGGACGGGAGTGGTCTCAGTTGGTCCTGACGGGATCTGCCCATAATTAGTCGGTTGAAGCTCACAACCTCTCAGGTCCGTACGGCAGCCAGGCTGGCAGACGTAGTCGAGAGGTGAGCCCGACTGCTTTGACGCCGGGTCGAGCAGCAACCCAAGTACAGATTTTGGCTTTGAAAGGGTTAAGCTGTTTTCTACCTTCTGTTTTCTCCCCATCTCTTTCTGCCCTCTCTCTCTCTCTCTCCTCACCATCACTCCATGCTGAGATGACTCTGTAGTCTCTCCAAGCTTTCCCATGAGCCCTTGCCCTGTTCTCTGTTTGTTTGTGTGATCCCTTCCCTTAGGCCACTGTTCCACAGCTGTGGATGTGTGTCCGTGTGTATGTACATTTTGTGTTGTGTTTGTGTGTGTGTGTGTGTGTATTTGCGCTCATACATGCCTTTATTTGGACCTTTAAACACAATTGCATTTTGTGTGTAGTATTGGTGTGTAACTTTACACGCATTTGTAGTGTGTGTGTGTGTGTGTGTGTGTGTGTGTGTGTGTGTGTGTGTGTGTGTGTGTGTGTGTGTGTGTGTGTGTGTGTGTTGTAATCAGTGTGTAATCCCTTCCCCGAGGCCACTGTTCCACACAGCTGGACACAGAGAACCTCTGGAGGGCTCCTGCGCTATTCCAGCATCCTTTGCTCTCTCCACCTGACGAGTGTGTGTGTGTGTGTGTGTGTGTGTGTGTGTGTGTGTGTGTGTGTGTGTGTGTGTGTGTGTGTGTGTGTGTGTTTTAACAGGTGCAGTACCGAGAGCTGAAACTGGATCCCAATCCCAGTCCAAATAAAAGGAAGAAAAACACCCCCGGGTAGATGACTGTGTCCGCCCACCGACTTCTCTCTTCTCCTCTTTTCTTCTCTCCGTCTATCACCGGACACTGAGGAGCAGAGGGAGGCGGGTCTCCCTCCTCTGCTTTTTTTCTTTCTCTCTACTCTGTTTTTCTGTGTTAGATTATATATACACTCTGCGAGAGACAGATTCCTGAGGTATAATTCTTTTGTAAGAAAAAAAAAGAAAAGAAAAACCAAAACTGCATATGAGAAATATCTTGAACTCGTCTTCATCGTGCTTTTGATTGATTTTAATGGTGAGTGCGAAGGATGGATGGAAGGCTTGACCGTTTTCTCAGCCATGTGAGCATCTCGTTTCTTCTTTCCATCATTCTGACAGCATGGAGGATTCCCCCGTTCGTTTGCTCGCCACAAGTGTTACACAACGAGTAAAACAATGACTCGCCACAAGTGTTACACAACGAGTAAAACAATGACTCGTGATATTTCTACCGACCGCTCCGGACTGACATATCGAGCGCCTTCGCATTTTGTTGAGAATACGAGCCTTACACTAACATGCTACAGCATCATCATTCAATATAACACGGTAGACCCCCCCCCCCCACTATATTTCTACTTCCTCGGTGGCTTTTCAATACGTTTCTATTGTGTTTGTTTTTCTTTTATACTGACAGATCTCTTCAGTTTTCCTTCCCCAGACCTGGTAATGACACTCCAGTATGTTCTCTGGCAGCCGCTTGCAGTGTCTCCGCTCCAAACCAGCAGGCCAAGTCGATTAGCCGCTAGCCCGCAGACATATTCCCCCATTTAACACAGAACTGGAGAGAGAGGTATCGATAGCTTCGGGTGGTGTCTCCGCTTCGGCGCAGCGGCCGGCATTATCTCGCCCCAAAATGTTTATCAGTTTGTTGCAACAACAAAAAAAACCCCAGAATATTTCAGGTTTATCCCAATTTTCCGAAAACACTGGGTGTTAGAATTAGAAAGGGCAGCGTGGTATAATGTGGTCAGCCAGTTGCCTGATGCCGGTGCCGCTGAATGGCCACCGAATTGTCACAACACCACCCAACACCCAGATGAATATAATGTCACTTTTCTCCTGAGGACAGTGTCACAACTGGTAGCCAGCCAGTTAAACAGACCCTGAGCTACCAGTCTGCAAGTGCTGGGGAGTGTGTGTGTGTGTGTGGGGTGGGGTGGAGGGGGGGGTGTTACATGCCTGCTGCTGCAGCACCAAGCTAATATAGATGTCACCCGGTCTATGCAGAGTGTCGCAAGACAGGCAGGCCTTTAGGCAGACACAGCCCTAATCTTGTTTGAAAGGCTGGTCTCCTCTCCTCTCATCTCCCCATGTGTTAGCCTCAGTGGGCGCACATGGAAGCACCCATGCACACAAGTGCTGGCACACACATGCACGCGCGCCACACACACACACACACACACACACACACACACACACACACATGCAGATAAAAGATAAAAGGAAGCATACTCATATAAATATAGATGCTGTCTAGATCTCACACACATATGCACATGCTCAGAGGAAGAACACATCCACTTGTGAATGCAGTCTCTGACACACACACACACACACACACACACACACACACACACACACACACACACACACACACACACACACACACACACACACACACACACACACACACACACACACACACACACACACACACAGAGTGATGCAGAGTGCCCCAGGCTGGCCGCCCTTTCCATCTGCCCCACCTCTTGTGCCCACAGCTCAACTTTGATCTCTCTTTCGAAAAGACACGGGCTTGTTGTGTATGTGTACTTGTTGTGTGTTCGTGTACTGGGAGTGAGGGAGAGCGCGTACACACGTTTATGCAATCAAAGAGATGTTGTTTTTCTCACCGTTTGATTATGTTAGAATTGTCTCTACCCTCAAGCTGTAGACTGATCTCTGTTATGTGTGTACGACGGCTTATGCATGATTATGTACAGCATTTCTGCGTGTGTGCGTGTGTGTGTGTGCAGCTGAAATGCCAGCGGTTGTGTTGGGTGTGTTTGGTGGTGGAGAGCGTAGACAGCTAGATGAGTAGCCAGCCGTTGTGTGTGACAAGACAAGGCTCTGAGGGGACATTGGCCTGAGATGTCTGGGATCGAGGCGTCTGTGTGTGTGTGTTTGTGTGTGTGTGTGTGTGTGTGTGTGTGTGTGTGTGTGTGTGTGTGTGTGTGTGTGTGGTTTGCTATTTCAGATCTCCCTTCCTATCATCCTTCTCTCCATTTGCTCTTTCTGCGGTTTCCTCATTCGTCAGTGAACGAGGTTGCGACCCTGTCTGAGGGGAGAGTCTCCTGGGCCTCTCTCTGAGCATCTGTTGAAAGATCAGAGCGCAGGCTACATTTGAGGAGGTCTCCTCTCATCCTTCTGATCCCTCCCCCCCCCTCTCTCTGGTTCTTTTTCCTCATCTGTCTGTCTGAACCCCCCCCCCCCATGACTCTTGCTCTTCTCTGCCACTGTCCTGCTCTTTCGCCTCTTTATGCGTGCGTCTCCATGCTTGAATATCAGTGGGCTCAGAACCATCGCTCTGGAGGGCCATTGATTTGGTTCTGTTGTTCTGAAGAATCAACTTCAAAGACAATAACAGGCTGTCTCACCCCCCCCCCCAAAGAACAGCGCCAACGACTGATTACAGCCTCCTCGCCACACAACGCTCCGGCTCTTCAAGGACGTCTTTTTAACACTGCCCGAAGGGACGATTTGAATACCTGAAAATACATGCTGACTACTGTATGTAGTGAAAAAGAACAAAAAAAGCAGTAATTTGTGGTGAATATTATGTGGTATTGCATCCAAATGCCCCCCCTCCTTTTTTTTTTGGATTGGTTTTATTTTGGCTATGTTTGCAAGCAAACCAAAGTATTTTCATTTTGTATGATGTAGAGGAAATATAAATTCTATAAAAGGAATGTACCGGTAAAGGAGAGAAAAGCACTTTTATTTGCACCGAGTTTAAACTGAAGTATTTTTTTGAATGATAGTGTAAATAGCGGACAAGTTGATGTTTATTTATGGTGGTATTTTATATACTGTAGTATGCCTGTTGATGGTCTGTTGTTGATGATCTTGTAAAATAGGTGTGTGCCTGCCTCGTTTTTCTCGCCGAGATCTTCGCCTGCAATGTTGCCTGCCTGTGACGTCATCTTCATGTGCCCATTTCTGGCCAATGACGTTTCAGAAAAAGGGATAAGGGATTGAGGGGGGGATGGTGTGTATGTACATCTCTGGTTCGAATAAAATGCACCTGATGTATATGTTGCTTATTTTGAAGAAGAAAAAGAAAAAAATATTTTTATCATCTTCAGTGTCTCTTGAGTTTACTATTTCACGCATGACGCCATTTTTTTCTTCAGGGATGGACCCGTTTCCAAGGCGACACTGGATCAGGCCAAGGGAGTAGATGGCTAGTCGTCTCTAGATATCACCCGTCCTCACATTTCTAGTACTAACTCCCTTCTCCTCAACTCCATCCCTCCATCTCCCACCCAAGCCGCTGTGCCCATTGATGTTCGCCCCCAGGAAGTGGCTCATTCCTCACTTTTGTCTGTGTGGCTCGGCTGTGCCCCCCGGGTACAGACCCCCGCCTAAAGCAATCCAAACGCAGCCAAGTTTTGTGGAGACCGGTTTTGCTCTGGCTGTCCACGTGGTCCCCACATGGAGGCAGTCAATGTGTCATGTAAGTGTGTCGCTGACGGCAGCCGAAATAACTTCACTGTCAAAACGGAAGTAAATATTACACTGAAGGAAATATTCGGGTGGCTTGTCAGTTTTATTTGTTTACAATTTCCCAACGTGCCACTTATATTTTCCAGGTTGATTTATTAATTATTGTTATAAAATAGAATCACAATGTTTGTTGGTGTATTTAAATCATATTTAAATCAACAGTGCAAACATATTCCGTTGCCTACCAACACAGGGATCGCCAGTTCGAATCCCCGTGTTACCTCCGGCTTGGTCTGGCGTCCCTACAGACACAACTGGCCGTGTCTGCGGGTGGGAAGCCGGATGTGGGTGTGTGTCCTGGTCGCTGCACTAGCGTGATCCTCCCCCGCGCCACGTCCCCCTGGTGAAACTCCTCACTGTCAGGTGAAAAGAAGCGGCTGGTGACTCCACATGTATCGGAGGAGGCAAGTGGTAGTCTGCAGCCCTCCCTGGATCGGCAGAGGGGGTGGAGCACCAACTGGCATGGCTCAGAAGAGTGGGGTAATAGGACGGGTACAATTGGGGAGAAAAAGAGGGAATCCCCCCCCCCCAAAAAAGCAGCACATTCAGCACGAACTCAACATCTTCACAGTCTCCGGGAAATGGTGCAGCATAATTTAAAGAACAAGAAGAAGAACATAAAAACACACTGTCCACGTAGTAGACAGTGGTATGCAAAACTCTGGGCACCCCTACACAAACTGCATGCTTTGTTGAATCTAAGTGAAAATAAGTTAGCACAATCTTCGTGGGGAACAAACTTAAACCCAACATGCAGTTTTTCCACAAATATTAACATACACTTACTCTATTCCTAATTTAATAAGTGTAGCATGTACAAAAGTTTAGGCAACCTCTTGCTTCACTGTACTTTAACAGCCACAAAGGCAAAACTTTGTTTAATATTGCATAACGCAAGTTAGTCAGACATGTTTGGGTTGTGTTTCACGATTCCGAATAATATTTTACAATCTTTATCAATACCAAGACCACGGTCCTTTCAACATTGTTAATAGTTCTTGATAGAATTTTAGGACGTACACTGGACTTTAAATCACAACACTCAGAGTATATGCGATGTTGCTCACTCATGGGCAGCACTTGACGCTAGTCCCTGCGGGTTCAAAGAAAATCTAACTACTCACTTCTTCATTAATATATGCAAAAATGCAAAGGTGCAAAGTTCAGTGACTTTCACATTTCGCCTTTGACTTCCATGTGAAACTGGACAAGAAAAGTCACAAAACTTGTGCATTTCTGCATAAAAGTAGCAACTCAAATAGAGAGGTGATTTATTTTCTTTGAATGACCAGGAGGGACTAGTGTCAAATGCTGCCTGAGTGAGCAACATTGAATATACTTTTGAGTATTTTGATGCAAAATCCACTGTACATTTTTAAATTCCATTGAGAACTGTTCAGTACAGTATAACGAGGCAAGGGTATTACATTACATTACATTACAGTCATTTAGCCGACGCTTTTATCCAAATTGACTTACAATAAGTGCATTTAACGTAGGAAATCAGAACTACTAGTCATCAGAGGTCATAAGTGCGTCTAAACAAACATCTAAGAGCAAAGTGTATGGCTAAACTTTTGCACATGCCACACTTACTGCCCCCCCATCTGTGAAATTCAAGAAATAAGAGAAAATGTGCATCAAAACTTGCAGAAACGTCATGTTTAAGTATGTTAACATAGAGAGATTGTGTTAACTTATTTTCCACTTAGAGCAGAGGTTCTCAAATTTTTACATTGCGTACCACCTCAGAAAATATTTGGCTCTCCAAGTACCACCATTATGACCGATGTTAAAATACAGTAACGTAGGCCTACGCTATCCAGCTACCTACTGTTCATGCAGGGGGCAGAGTTATTCCTAATGAGAATATTATTTATTGTTGACTTGCTAACCACAGCCCCGCTGTACAAACGGGTAGTACTAGAACTGGCACTCAAACTCTTCCACACAGCTCCCATACAACGCGCACACACACAGCAAGTGGGAACATTAAGAATAACTGTAGACCAACAACCTGTTAGAATAAAATTGGGGTAAATATAAACAATTGTAACGTGCACTGATAAATAGCCTCGGTAGCCCTTGGTCAACGGGTCAGGTCATTTAGTCGCCTGGTTAACGTTTTCGCCCGTGATGTGGGAGGATACGGGTTCGCGTCCCGGTTGTGGCGGTTCCCGAGCTGCTCCCCATATTTTGCTACACAATGTTAAAAAGTGGGCCAGCATGTTGGTGGCTATTGACAACTTACATGATAAGCCTTACATTTAAAAAAAATCAACTTTATTGTCTTTCAGCACTGCGTGTTTGGTTATAAAATGCCGTTTGAGATGCGATGGTTTCATGGATTCATTGCTAAGAACTTCACATACGTACCACACATTGCGGTCTAGGCACTTCCTCCGTTCCGGTCCAGCTGAATTGAGTCGTATTTCCTTACTGTTCTGCGCCGTTTGCAGGTGCCGCGGAGGCTTCACTGGCGCTGCTGAAGTAGCCACGGACACTTGTGCGCCTCGGTTCACTGTCACCCACTTCGGTTTCTACAGGGCTGCTCGAAATATTCTCTCCCTGATCCGGACTTCTCTTACTCATAGTTCCCATTTGGAGCCACGACTGCAGTGTTTTCGAACCATTCATAATTTTAGCTACCTCCGCTTACTATTGTAACCGGTTAATTTCGTGCCCGGTGCGGGATTCGATACGGGGTGTATTGCACCACAAGGCGACATCACTAACCGCTCGGCTAAAGGGTCAGATCCGTCAGTTAGGGACTAACGTGTGTTATTAGTAGTTTACATTATCTTGCCATTACCGTTTAGCTTGTAACAGTTAGCCTGATATTTGTAACTGCTAATTAGCTTTTAATTTGCAAATAGACGGATATCGAAACAAAACTCTTACCGGAAAGGCAGAAGTTATTTAAAATCCCCATTTCAGTGAGCTCATGTTTAAGGTATTGTAACGAATTCGGGGTACAACGCAACCACGGGAACTGCCGCGGCCGGGAAAGCGAACCCGTATCGCCCGCACCACAGGAGACATCGCTAACCGCTCGACTAAATCGTCAGACTCGCCAGCCAGCGGCCAACGTGTCTCCTTATCCATGCACGTTACAGTGTTTTTATTCGTAGTAGTGTAAACTACTAATAAGATACGTTAGTCCGTGGCTAACGGGTCTGACCCTGTAGCCGAGCGGTTAGTGATGTCGCCTTGTGGTGCAATATACTCCGTATCGAATCCCGCACCGGGCAAGAAAATAACCGGTTACAGTAGTATTTTGATATTGCGTGGAGGACGAGAGGCAGAGATCTCTTTCGATCGCAACTCCCGTACACCGCACGACCCCGGGAGTGCTGCTTAAGTTAGAGACGCCATCAGAACCGAACAGAACTGACGGGAAAGCAAGAGGCAAGGATTTAGTTTGAACAGCAGCTCCTGCATCCCATCCACCGCACGGCCCCAGGAGTGCTCCTTCAGTCTGCCCCTCCCCAATAGTTGCCGAATAACAGCTTCCCCTAACGCGGTTAACCTGGAACACACCAGTCTTAGTCTTAGTCATGGTCCTACAGTCAGTCAGTCCGTAAAATGGTCGTCTACCCAGTCCGAGTCAGACTTACAAACAACAATAATCATACCGTTAATAAAACAATGATCTGAGCATGAACGTGATAGTCCCATAATCCCTTGCGCTTCGCCAGTGCCTACCCGTCATCAGTTCAGCGAGTCTTTCCTAGTAGCTATAGTACAGGTAGTCCCCGGATTACAAACGAGTTCCGTTTTTGAGTGTTAGGCCGGATTTGTATGTAAATCGGTAGTTACCTACAGTTCACGTCTAGCGTCAATTAGACAAATAATGCAATAATAATGTAACCGGTTATTTTCTTGCCCGGTGCGGAATCCGATACGTGGTGTACTGCGCCACAAGGCGACATCACTAACCGCTCAGCTAAAGGGTCAGACCCGTTTACTAGGGACTAACGTGTCTTATTAGTAGTTTACAATAATAATAAATCTAACTACAGTACAGTATTTACAATTGAGAGAGACAATGTGTGTATAGGTATAAAAATCTTTACAGTGTGGCAGGATGAGGAAAAACACAGGCGACGAAGGCGAGTTTGAACTTTATTCATCAGCTCCAAAACCAAACTGAAACAAGAACAACCTTGCTCCAGAGAGCCCGGGAACGTAAACCACGCCCCCAGCTCACCGCCCTGCTAGGTGAGAGGCATAGCCCCCAGTGTCCGCCACAACAGAAACGTTTCCGACATTCCAAACTCCCCACCTGCCACTGTCCCGGGAGCGGGTCGCGACCGGCCTCGGAGACCCGCCGTTTGACGCCAGAAACGAGAGCCCCGCTCGGGGCTCGCCTCCCCGCCTCACCGGGTAAGTGGAAAAAAACGATGAGTGTTTCATCTCTCTGAACGCTCTATCTTTTCCATTTTCGTTTCAATCGTGATCGTTTTCTTCGATGCATCACCATCACTTGCATCAGATTTACGCTTTGAAGCCATGATTATGAGGGTAAACACACGGACATTTTAAGTCGAAACACAACGCACACGTTTACGCGATCCGACTTAAAATGGTGACGACGGCGTAGCGTTGTTCTTCCTCGGGCCGACAAACCGCCTAAAACGCAGTGTTTTGAGTATCGTGCAAAGTAGTCTGTCTGACGCCCATTAGTACAAATATGGGATAAACCTACATTAGTACGAACCATTGTCTGTAACTCGATTTTTTAAAATAATAGGCTTTTACGGAGGTCTGTTCGTAAGTACGGGCATTCGTAAATCCCGCGTTCGTAACATGGGGACTATGTATTATGTGTTAAAAAACTTTTTTTCAAAATATTTTGGAGATTCTGCCGCGTACCATAGTTTGAAAACCGTGGATGTATCAACAAAACGTGTTGTCCAGCGGTGCCTAAATTTTATTTATTTATTTATTTTACATTTTTTGTGCCTACATTTTTTCATACCACTGTATAAGTTTGCCTTAATCTAAAAACAGATAGTGATTTGACATTAATAATCATTGCAATATTTAGTAACATTACAGCCAACTGCTCACCATTGACCCTGAGTTAGAGATCGGCTAAAAGTGCTGCTCCTTGAGCCTTCAGATTCTCCAGGATCTCCATTAGAGAGCGTGTATTCTCTCCTTCACATTCTCTGACTGCTTGCGATACCAGGCCCAGGTATTTCCCTCTCCCAAGTCCCACCAGTGCCTCGACATCCTCCAAGAGCCTCACTGCTCGCTGGTCTGTCCACCCAGAAGTCATCCTTTGAAGGGAGTTAGTCTCTAGGGCCCTGGCTAACTTGCGGCCCAGGCTGAGCACCTTGTCATCTGGATGTGTGCGGCCAAACAGGCCCCTTTCACAATGATAGGAGAAGATATGGGCCAGCAGTGAGGAGCAGGCCTCCAGGAGGGGCAGGTCCCTGATTTCTGATACTCGCTCTTCCAGGGACGAGTCGCCTACCTGTGCACTCTTTAATAATTCCTCCCTCTGGGTGGCCGAGAGCAGATCCAGTGCACTACGCCCAACATTGTCGGTCTGCTGTAGGAGAACTGAACCTGGAATTAAAACAAAGTTAGACTACATTTATTGTCCATAAAAGAAATTGTCAAAGCTCAAACACTGAACAGAATCCTCACAATAAATTATCTTCAACTTCTTGATATTTCACCAACAATATATTTGCAAAAGGTCCACGTGTGAGTTGCTTTTACTAGTTTTCCTTTTTTCATTTAACCAAATGTTTACTACATTAGACACTTGTTGCGTGCCATCCCCTGTAGCAAATTTAAAAGGGCTGAATTCAGAATGTAATTTAATTTTCCCCACTGGTAACATTTTCAGGGTGTACCTTTTTTTGTCAGATAAAGTATGGTAAACAGGCATCAGCTGGATTTCAAATATTGCTTTAAAAATAGTAAAATAGTAAATGTGAGATCAGGAGCTTAATAAGCATAAAGTGCTCTGCCAGCATGTCTGTAAAGTTGACACTAGAACTCACTTTTGAACTTGGAGAAGTGGGCCTAATTCAATGAAACATCTGGGATCGAGGGTGCCCACTTGATAACCCCAGTGAAATCTTACATTGGCACTCATTGGTTTTTGCTATTTGGTAGCCAAGGTTTTAGAATAGATGTTCAGTTTCTGACCTGTTGAGCGAGATGTTTCAAGCCAGTAGTGTCAGCCGTTCCATGAGCTTACAGTTGCTAATATCAAGTGTGAGAATACACATACTCAAAGTGCTTCTATTGCTACAAAACAGGGTTGGTGAAAATTGCTTGGTACCGGCAACTTGCAAATAAGGAGCCCAACAACACAATATGACATAAACTGACATTACACATTTAATAACACAGCAGACTGGAAACTAAACATGATACAGCACATAATGACCTAACTAGTATAAACACTCATATGTTTAACAATGCAGAAACCAAAAGATACTAGCTAGATGGTATAAGTGGCAGGCCATGAGTGTTGGCACTCTCATTGGTTGTTGTAGTTTGGTGGTCAACTAAGCTGTTTGGAACCGTGTTTATGCAATTAATGATGGCACTGCCTAATGTTCTCTCTTTGAATAGTGTCTGAAGTTAAATGGTAAATGGGCTGCATTTTACTTCGCGCTTTTCTAGCTGCAATAGCAACTCTTTACAATTAATGCCTCACACACACAAACCAACAGTGATGTTAGTCATGGTAATAAAAGGATCGGGAGCAGTTAAGGGTTAGGTGTTGCTCAGGGACACCTCGACATTCTCGCCAGGTGGAGCCAAGCATCAAACCACCAATCATCCAGTTATCAGACGACCTGCTCTACCTTATGATCTGCTGGCACCCCGAGTTGGTTGATTTTTTTTCTGTCTGGGTTTGTTGATATCGGTTATTGTGTACAGCCCCATAAATTTCAGCACAATGGATTTAACATCAGATTGTGTATTATTGAACGTGTTATCTAGCCTCAGCTAGTGACTGTTGTGAATAAGGCAGCTGTTACAAGAAAATACCTTGTGACAGCTTGGAAAAATAGCTGGCAGGAGGGAATAGACCTTGATGGGGATGCTATGGGTTGGCAACTCAATGTGAAAGTGTATATGGTTGATATAGTCAGGTGGATGCACTCAAGCAAGCTGCAGAATTACATATTACGATACCTCAGAGTCTGCAAGAGCAAGGGTGGAAGATGACTCACAGGTGGACAGCATGGCTTTAGACTTTGGAGCGGCTGTAACCACAAGGGGAGAGACACTGAGTCATTCAGTTCAGAAGGGAAGGAAAAGAAGCTGCAGGTCTATGCATATGAATGGAGGAAGGTGACATCAGTGAAAGGATTTAGTATCCACTAATCAAGGAGAAGGTGACTGACTCGAGGAGCACAGGGCACCTGCATTGATCAGTACTTGATGAGAAGTGGGTCAAGTCAGTTGGATGAAATCCAGCTGCAGGTTTCACACCAAAGTTTCCAGGATATCAGTACCCTTGTTGCAGAGAAGGTATATTTGAGCACTTCATTCCAGGATGGCAGAGAGCAAGGGCGAACTTGACAGCCTAGAAGAGGAAATGGTATTGGATGGCCTGGAATGGTATCAATAGTGATTTGATAGCTTTGGTATACTGAGTAAACTAAAACTAAAGGCGACAGCTGAGAGTAAGCCAGAGAGAGTGGGTGAAATCATTTATAATTATGGGGTGGAGATATTGGAGTCCTGCTGGGGAACAATTATAAATGCAGGATTCAGTGAAGTCAAAATGACAGGCAGCGACAGAGAGACTTACTTGAGAAGGCAGCTAAGCAAACAGTAGAAGTGAGCAGGTGATGAAGAAAGAAAGGGGATTGGTGTTTTTGAAGGTTGAGCTGAGGAGTAGATTGTCTGTGTTGAGAAGGCTAGAATTATAAGAAGTTAAAAGGCGTGAGCATGGGCAGCATTCTTTAGGGATAAATTTGCATTTGCAAACACATTATCCAATAAGGGGAAGAATGGTAGTTATTTACATAAGGGGTACATGAATATGGTGAGAGAGCTAGGGAAAATCTATTGCCAGCAGGTATCCAACCAATTGCAGAGACAGAATATCCGCCCACCTAGGTGGAGTGACATGCAAGATAATGTGGGGCAATGGTCTCTTCTGCACCTAGCCCACAAGGGGTTTCTTATAGGCTTTATAAGAGTGTGCCCAATGTATCGAAGTATCTGTGGAAGTTAATGGTAGTTGTATGGAAAAAGGGAGTTATTCTGAGGGCTTGGCATAGAGCAGGATGTATTTTCATAACAAAGGAGAAGGACACAGTAGGAATTAGACAGTTTAGGCCTATCTGTCTTCTCAATGTGGAAAGGAAGGTCTTTAGTGTTGTGGCAAGGAGGTCGCCAGCATATTTAAAAGTGGATCCCCTGATCCCCTTAGCACAGAAAGCAGAAGTTCCAGGGTTTTCAGGGTCCTTAAAGTACACAAGCATAATTTGGCATCTGGGAGACAAAAGGGAGGAAAGATCTCTATGTAGTGTTTTTGGATCTTGTAAATGCCTTTGGCTCTGTGCCACATAACCTTTGGTGGAAAGCATTTTGTTTCTTTCAGTTCCCTGATGATATTACGAGATTAGTCTAAGCATATTTTGCGGATATTCATTTTTGTTTTACCACTAAAGAGTACACAACTTCATGGCAACAGTTGGAGATAAGGCTAATGGCAGGTTGTGCTATTTCACCTCTAGGTTTTACCGCTACCATAGAAAGTGATAATTAGAGCATCTAAGCAAGGAGACGGTGGTGAGATGTTGCAGGGTAGGTTGCAACTCAATCACATCAGAGCGTACATGCAGGCCATTAATACAATTATGACTACAGATCCATGTACATGTAAGCTATTGGCTAAATTGAATGACCATCTAAGATGGGCAAGGATGATGGTCAAATCTCGTAAATCTAGGAGTTGGTCAGTCGCTGGAGAGAGTGGTGCTGGGGAGCTTTCAGACTGATGATGAGATAATTCCCTCTATCATAGAGAAACCTCTCAAGATTCTAGGTAAATGATAAAGCTTTTCCTTAAGCAAAAGGGAGGAAGGCTGTGAGTTGGGAAGAGTCTTTGTGCAAGGTGTTAGAAGCACTAACAGGTCAATGCCTGGCAATTTGAAATTTTGGTACTTGCAACTTGGATTGTTACTACTTATAGACAGTATGCAAAATTGCTGCCACTGAGGTGTAGAAATTAGAGAAGATGATAAGTAGGTCAGGTAGGAAATGGTTAGGAGTGCCAGAGTCCAAGTAGAGGGGTAAGGGAATTTTGCTGCTGCCGTTGACTGGTTTGACAGAGGAATTCAAGTATGCTAAAATGAGGCTGAAGATGATGCCGTCTGACTCTAAGGATCTGGTTATTAAGTCTACAGTGCCACAGGTGAAAGCAGGGAGGAAATGGAAGCTGAGGGAGGCAGTCCAGTGTACTCGGTGGTCGTTTGAGCTTAATGAAATCATAGGGCAAGTTCAAAGATTAAAGGTGGGATTTGCATCAGGTGATGCAAATGTTGGAATAAGACTACATTAATAATGAGAAGGCAAATGGTTGTTGCTATGATTTGCTGGCAGGAGGATGCTGATAGGCAATGCAAGGGCAGCTTCACATGAATTAGAAATCTTAATTGTCCACTCGTGGAAATTTGTCTTTGGCTTCACATACATACATACACTTAAAAACACTTCACAGATATACATACAAAAAACTTCCTCTGCCATGGGTTGGAGTACACAAGATTGAAACAAGGAAATAATAGACAAGGTCAGTCGATGAATTAGGATGATGTACTAAGGAGGAGGATATGCTGGCAAGACCTGTGGACCATGGAGCCAAGTTATATCTAATTCACTATCAGAGCAATTTATGATGTACTACAGAAACCACAAATTTTTCTCAGTGGGTAGGTGAAGGTACAAGTTCCAACTGTGTGCAGGTACAGCTACTCTGAAGTATATTTCATCAGCTGCAGGCTTTGTTTAGCACTGAGTCGCTACACTTGACATCATAACTTAGTTCTTGAGTGTTTGGAAGGTGTGACTGAAAGCAAGCTGCAGAAGAGTGGGGTGTGGACCAGCTGTCCTGAGTTAGTCTTATTATCTCAGGACAGATAAACTGTTTCCACACCCCAAACGAAGACACGCTAGAGCCAGGGAGAGAGCTGAAGGGTGTGGGGATGGCCCTGCAGAGCTCTCTCCTCACTAAAACATTTATAATACTTGTTTTTAGCTTTAACGCTGGTGTTTTTAAATCTTGGTTTTAATAAATGGGCTTTTTGTGCCCTCATCAACCACCTGTGTCTGTGTCTCTGTGCCAGGGAGCCCCAGCTGTGGTGCAGATTTGCCACACAAGCATATGGAGGTTAATACTGCTATTAGTATAGAAAATAAGAGTACTCGCTTTGAACAGGAGGGTCAGAATTTGGCAGTGTAATCATATAATCTGGATTCCGGATCAAGGTAGATTGGGGAAGGCAAGGAACTGGAGATTACTAGTTGATGTTTGCACACAATTGCAGGTTTCACAAATAGCTGCGTCCACTATTTTATGACCAAACACAATTCTATATGTAGAGAAGGAGTGAGTAGTAGCATTCTTCAGTGAGTTAACAATCCTGTTTAAGGACCTAAGCTTTTGAGAGGAGACTAAAGTTGGCAGATTTGATAGGTGAGGCAAGGAATTGCAGTTGGCAAGGTCACATTAGACCAGGTGAGTTGGGTGTGAGAGGATTTGTAGCTAGATCAATGACACTTTTTTCCCCGTTTTTTTTCTTAATTTGGCAATCAAGGTCACTCTGCGATCAAGAAGTTGTCTGAAACAATGGAAAGGGCTACTCAGTGGCTGTGGATGAGAAGAATTTAGTTAGCGGAATAGCTCTTTGACATTGTTCTTGCAGGTTAAGAGACAGGCAGAGGGTTTCAGATGTGGGTATGGGGGAGGGTGGGTTCTGGGATGCCAGAACTCACTGACTGCCTCCTTGGAGGTGTTGTGGACCTGATTCAACAAAACATCTGGGATGGAAGGTGCTGACTTGATAGCCCCATTGAAATATTCACATTGGCACCCTCATTGGTTGTTACAGTTTGGTAGCCAAGGGTTGCTAGTAGATAGATGTTCAATTTCTGACCAGCTGAGCAGGTTGTTTCAACCCAGCAGTGTCAGCCATTCCATTAGCTCACAGTTTTGTTTTGTTTTTTATTTCCCCCCGTTTTTCTCTCCAATTGTGCTTGGCCAATTACATGTGGAGTTGCCAGCTGCTTCTTTTCACCTGACAGTTAGGTGTTTCGCCAGGGGGGTGTAGCGCATGAGCGGATCAAGCTATTGCCCCCAGTTCCCCCTCCCCCGCAAACAGGTGCCCCGACTGACCAGAGGAGGCTCTAGTGCAGCGACCAGGACACATACCCACATCTGGCTTCCCACCCAGATACGGCCAACCAAACCGGAGGTAACATGGGGATTCGAACCGGCGATCCCCGTGTTGGTAGGCAACAGAATAGACCGCTATGCTACACGGATGCCCCATTAGCTCACAGTTTTTAAAAACAAGGATGAGGGTATACATACCCACGTTGACACTCGTTGGTTGTTGCAGTCTGGTAGCCAACTAAGCCATTTGGAACCAGGTTTCTGGAGATTTATAGCGGCACTACCTGATATTCTCTCTTTGAATGCAGGGACAAGTGTGAATTTGGTTGAATTGTTCTGTCTTGGCTTAATAAATTGAGTTTTTGTGTGTAGCCCCCCCCCCCAAAAAAATATCAGCACAACATCAGATCCTGTTCTATTGAATGACAACACACACCATGCTCACATGCAGCCGAGAGGGGCAGCGTCATTATCAAATAAGGCGGAAGAGACACTGCAGAGGTCAATGGCAGGACACAGCAACAGATATAAATAGTGCGCACAAACAGGCACATACAGTGCCCACACACATTCTTGCATGCTTCCTCTTTCTCTGTGAGGTGGGGAAGTTAAATTGAACAGCTGTTTCCCCGCCGGGCTTCGGTGCCAGCCAGGGCTTTTAGCTCACTTCAGCACTAACTTCAGATGACACCTTGTTTTATCTGTGTGACTGGCGGGTCACATCGCGTTTGTGTAAAAGGGACAGAGGGTTAGTGAACTGATGGAGGCCTTGTATTACTGTTAGCGCATGTAAACTACGTGAGGGAGCCTGACACTATCAAATACATGTGGCAGCCAGGGAGAAAGATGGCGAGCACAAACTTGCAGTACCAAAAAAAAAAAACACCAGAATTTTGGTGTTAAATCAGACAACATCACATTGTGTTGTTAAACTGACTTGCATTTGTAAAAAAGTGTTTTATTCAGGCCGTGCAAAGTTGGGAATTTATCCTGTCGACTGGTCACTGTGCTACACTCTTCTACGCTTAGCATACACTCAAATGAGCCAACGGACTTTGCTAACACACAAAGAATGAAGTACAACATCAAGCTAGCCAATACAAGTATTACCACATTCTTCACACGTCCAATAGTCTTGAGTTTAGCCAATTGCCTTTATACTTCACATTTAAGCTTAATAACATGACTATAGCAGTCAAAGCAAAATGTTAAAAAAGAAAAAAGTCTCTTTTCCCAAAACATTGGCAAGTTATAATGGCAACATTTAGTGTTCTATTTTTCTCTACTCTTATGCTTTGTCTGTTCAGGCTGAAAGCCATTTTCCTCTGTCAGGCGGGCTCATACACACTTAGCCTATCTGGAGCAGGTCGAGTAAACTGTGAGCCCTTTGTTTGCTTTCAGATGGACCAATTTCTCTAGCAAACTGCTCTTGATGGCACTTGACTGTTCAACCCCGCCAATGCCGTTGCCACTTGTGAGCTAGTTTACAGCTCTATGGAGGCTGGCATGAGGCACAGATGGCTGAAAGGCTGGTTGACAACACCACTGGTAGTGTTTTCTTTTTGACAGACAGTTTGACGCTGGATGAAGCATGAGGTTTTCAAAGGAAGGCAATCATTTTTGTACACGTGCGAGTGTGTGAGAGTTGAGTGTCCCTGTGTGTGTGGGGGGGGGGCATTTGTGTACCTGTATGAGAATAGGTTCTGGTATATTGTAGTATGTGTATGAAACTGTGTTGAGATATTGTCTATGCAGAGGTGGCATTCAACCATTAAGGAAGCATTCTACTGAAATTCCATTAATTTACTGGCATTGTGAGATCCATCCATCCATCCATCCATTATCTGAACCGCTTATCCTGCTCTCAGGGTCGCAGGAGCCTATCCCAGCAGTCATTGGGCGGCAGGCAGGGAGACACCCTGGACAAGGCCGCCAGTCCATCACAGGGCCCACACACATACACACACACACACACATTCACACTCAGGGACAGTTCAGTACGGCCGAGTCACCTGCAGTCACCAAACCTCCAAGATCTAGTTTCCAGCCAAAAAGTCCCAATGTAGCCTTGAAAACTGCCAGATTTCACCAATCATAATTAAGTCTCAGTGGGGGGAGTCCCTTCAAGGTTGTTTAAACGACAATGCTCAAATTCAGAAATCTGTCCCCTCTTTCTATCCCAAAAGCTACAACTGTTGTGTGTAGTAGCTTTAGGGGGGGAAAGGCGAGTGCTGTCGTGGCAGGTAACATGGGAGGTCAGCGCTTCCACCTACCTTTCAGGGCTCAGACTTGAGTGGCAAAAAGTCAATCTGCATAAATTGTTCCAGTGATCTACATAAACTTTTACATAAGCAGAGGGTCAAGTGGCAGGGGCAGTGGTCAAGGGCATGAGAGCAAAGGTCTATTTAAAACAGCCGCTAGAGGAAGGCATGTCTTGTTGAGAGATGTGTGTGAGAGGGAGAGAGAGAGAGAAAGAGAGAGAGAGAGCTGGCATGTGCCCATGGTAAATCGCAGCAAGTCATAGACACAAAACTCTCCATAACAGGGAGTCCTGTCTTCAGGCCCATTTGGCAGGAGGGGCTGTATTGCATGAGGCTAGCTGTAGCCCAACACAGGGGGAAGGTCTAAGGACCACTGCCATTTTTCCCCCCCTCCTGACCCACCTGACAAGGAACACATCCAGATCCACGGGCAAAGGCTACATTGCCATATCTGCTGGAAAATAGCCCTCATCTTTTCCCCCACCTCTCGGGTGAGCCTTGAAAACGAGAGGGAAAGGGAAAAAAAAAAACTTTTGTAAGACGAAAATATTTTTTGTTCACAATGTCTTTTTATGCGTCCTCCACTGAGAGGACCAGCCTTGGACTGTGTACCGCACAGAGCCTTTAAGCCTTGCTGAAGAATCCAAGCACTACTGGAGCATTTTCAACTAGTTGAGGAAAAAAATAAATAAAAGGAAGGCAAGGTTGATGGACCATACTGTTACTTATTACTTTCTCAAAAAAAAAAAAAAAAAAAGGGCTAAAAAGTTGGCAAACTACAGCCCAACTCAGTAGCCCATGGTACAGAATATTTCTCAGACATAAATACAAAATGTCGCCTGTAAAACCATGAGCATACAGTAGATGAATTGAGAAGCTACAGAGTGCAGTATACGTATACCTGTGAAAATCTTTCACAGCCACGTGAGACAAAAAAAGACATGTAAATAGACATACTCAAACAAATACCATGATTTATAAAGCTATACCGCTGATGTTTGAGATGTCCATTTTTGAGCCACAGACGTGCAAAATATATCAAACTGAGCGGCTCGGAGGACGTCCAGGTAGCGTAGCAGTCTATTCCATTGCCTATCAACACCAGGATCGCTGGTTCGAATCTCCGTGTTACCTCCAGCTTGGTCAGGTGTCCCTACAGACACAATGGGTCGTGTCTGCTGGTGGGAAGACAGATATGGGTATGTGTCCTGGTCGCTGCACTAGCGCCTCCTCTGGTCAGTCAAGGTGTCTGTTCAGGGGGGGAGGGGGAACTGGGGGGAATAGCATGAGCCTCCCATGCACTACGCCCCCCTGGCGAAACTCCTCACTGTCAGGTGAAAAGAAGCGGCTGGCAACTCCACATGTATCGAAGGAGGCATGTGGTAGTCTGCAGCCCTCCCTGGATCGGCAGAGGGGGTGGAGCAGTGACCAGGACAGCTCGGAAAATGGGGTAATTGGCCAAGTACAGTTGGGGAGAAAAAGGGGGAAAAGCCACAAAAAAAAAGAAGTAATAATTGACCAAATGGCATGTTAATGACAGGTGTCATGTCATGGTTATGATCGTGTCATGTCAAGTCTTTTGCATATCCCTTCAGCTAAAGTGTGACCATTGGTTCATAGGGAGCAGTCATTTTCTGTCTCAGCGTGCTGTTTTAAAACTTGCTCTGAGTCTTGTAGATAGCAAAGACAAAAGCAATATTATTAGCAAGCATGAAATCCCCTTAACATGCTGAAACAAGTCTTTGATAAAGATAGAATAGACAGAATGAAGACACGGGACACCCTTTGAAAAACACAGCGGTGCAGAGGCACAAAACTTGTGTTCATTTATTTTACCATGTAAGTGAGAAATTTGGCTAATGGGAACAAATTCGCCAAAAGGTCACCAAATACAATCGAAAACCAATTTTGGTCTAAAACCTGTACAGCGTACCAGTGTACTGGCCCACTGCAAGCACTGGTGTCCAATGAAATGAATGGCTGTCATGAACACCCCCCCCCTTTCTGCTGCCTTGCTCCCAGTGCCCCCCCCCATCGTCCTAACACCCACTGGAGGGCAGTATCACCCCCGTTGAGAAACCCTAATTCCGAATCTATATTTTACAACTCCCTTTTTGTTCACCGTCATCCTTAACACATGCAAGGTGTGAAGAGAGACAGACAGAGAGAGAGAGAGAGAGAGAGAGAGAGAGAGAGAGAGAGAGAGAGAGAGAGAGAGAGAGAGAGAGAGAGAGAGAGAGGGAGAGAGAGAGCAACGGGTTTAATTTTGTTGTGGTCCCCATCGTCATCATGTCATCTAGGCTGACAGACAGGCTCCAACAAGGGGGATGACACTGGTGTGGAGAGGAGAGGGCCACCAGTAGCAGTGCTCTTGGCTTTGACTGGAGATCTGTCTGAAAAGCTGTGGATTTGTCCATCTGCTTGTCTGAAGGTCTATCTTAGACGGCATTGCTGTCTGTAAATGATGTCTGCTAATCATGGGTCCGTTTCTTTAAACCCATTATATGGCCAACTGACTAGCTTTGGACGTGTCTCTATGCTTGTCTGACAGTCTGAAGGCTAATTGTATGCGTGCAGACATGTGCAAGTGTATCTGAAAATCTACGACTTGTCACACCTGTGTACTGTATATAACTGTAGTTTTGGTTTATGTCCATCAGACCTGTCCGCTACTCTCTTACATTGTTTACCTCTGTCTCACCGAGGGGATGTACGCATCTATGTCCTCCCATGGTAGATTTTCTTTAAGGCATGGTGAAATATACTGCCAACATCCAACCCCTAACCAAACATCCACTACTGTGCTACTTTGTCGCCGACTACAACACACAGGTGGACCTAAAGGTAGCGGTGTAAGTTGCTGCTGTATCCTCCACATGGCATGAATGGGTATGGACAGACAGCAGGATACAAACACACACAGACAGACACATTGCTGTGGAGTCTGGTGGTTGGAGAATGGTTGGGTTGTTGTGGGAGAGCGACTGAAGTGAGTCCAGCTATTGGCACTGGTTGTTAGATAAGCTGCTGTGGAGATATATACATACAACACCTGAGGGATTACATGAGAGCACAGGGTAATTACGCCATCTTCTGTGTATGTGTGTGTGGGGGGGGGGGTAGATTTGTGCTTGGACAGGACAAAGCCGATAGTAGACACACACCTAGCATAGCCACTGCTCCATGCACCAGCCAAATGCAGCCTGATTGCCTACACACACACACACACACACACCAAAGCGCACAGCCCTTTAGCCTTTAGAGGGCAGGCGAAGACAAGGAATATAAAAGCCAGAGTGGAGGAGGGGAGAAGCAGAGCAAAAGAGAGGATGCCATGCCCCCTCCCCTATGTCTCTATCTCTCTCTCTCTCTCTTTCTTTTTCTGGTCTGGGGCTGGAGCTGAGGCAGACAATCTGGGAATCAAGCAGCTCCACAGCATGGTAAACGTTCTCTCTTTCTTTCTCTCCCGCTCTCTCTTTTTCAAGCCATGAAAAAGAGAGACAGAGCGAGCGAGTGAACTGCAGCCAGGGGCATGGCACCACACATCCACAGGGGGCAGCTAGCTTGTGACTTAAAACCAAAGCAAAACAACAGCATCAACCAACCAATGCACCAAAACAGAGCAAAGATGTATCAGATGCTGAAAAACAAAGGCTAGCCGGTATCTAAATGTGTTAAACCTTAACCTCTCTCCCCTTCACAAGCAGTCTCTGAACATACAGAGCTGCTTTTTCCAATACTGTGGTTATTCTATATGGGGAAGAAAAAAAAAGGATGGGAGCTCATGGAGACTACATCAGATGCAGCAGTTGTTACGACCGATGAAAAAGAAAATAAGCCCGTCAGTTCTGGGGGGTGAGATTTATAGAAATATATATATATATAAAACTTTGTTAAAAGAAACACTCAATGGTAGGGAAAGTGCTCAACACACACACACACACACACACACACACACACACACACCGAACAGCCAAAATATTAAAACTGCTGACAGAGAAGTGAATAACATTGATTATCTCATTACACTGGCACCTGTCAAGGGGTGGGATATGTTAGGCAGCAGGTGAACATTCAGTTCTTGGAAGTTGATGTATTAGAAGCAGGAAAAATGGGCAAGCGTAAGGATCAGAGTGACTTTGACAAAGGCCAAATTGTGATGGCTATATGACTGGGTTAGAGCATCTCCAAAAAGGCAGCTCTTGTTCCCGGTATGCAGTGGTCAGTATCTACCAAAAGTGGTCCAAGGAAGGACAACCGTTGAACCTGCAGCAGGTTCATGGGCACCCCAAGGCTTGTCGATGCGCGTGGGGAGCAAAGGCTAGCCTGTCTGGTCCGATCCCACAGAAGAGCTACTGTTGCTCGAATTGTGTGAAAAAAGTTAATGCTGGCTATGATAGACAGGTGTCAGAACACACAGTGCATTGTAGTTTGCTGCGATGGGGCTGCGTAGATGCAGAGTGGCCACGATGACCCCTATCCACCACCGAACTCGCCTATAATGGGCATGTGAGTATCAGAACTGGACTATGGGGCAATGGAAGAAGGTGGCCGGGTCTGATGAATCACATTTTTCGTTACATCATGTGGATGGCTAGGTGAGTCATTTACCTGGGGAAGAGATGGCACCAGGATGCACAATGGGAAGAAGGCAAGCCAGTGGAGGCAGTATGATGCTCTTAGCAATGTTCTGCTGGGAAACCTTGGGTCCTGGCATTCATGTGGATGTTACTTTGACATGTAACACCTACCTAAACATTGTTGCAGACCAAGTACACCCCTTCATGGCAATGGTATTCCCTGATGGCAGTGGCCTTAGGTGGTTTTATTATTTTGGCTGATCAGTGTATATATACACACACACACAGACACACACATTATATATCCCAGAACAAGAACCAGTTATCATCACAATGGCCGACATCCAACGACGAGTCTCAAGCATGAAGAGCTGGACTGCACCAGGCCCTGACATGATTCACGCCTACTGGCTGAAGAAGCTAACTGTACTCCATGGATGCCTGACAACAATGATGAACCAGCTGCTAACATCAGGGTCTTACCCTGACTGGCTAACACAGGGGAGAATAATACTGATCATGAAGAATCCCCACAAGGGGTACAACACCTTTAAAAAAAAACCTGCTGATAACCTGCCTCTCCACAACATGAAAGATCCTGTAACGCATCATAGTAGCTAAGCTGAAAGGGCACACGAGTCAATACATGAGCGGGAAAAAAAAACCTCAGTAAAAAATTGGGAACAACACCAGAGGGTGAAAGCATCAGCTACTGGTTGATAGAGCAGTCACCCAAGTCTCAAGACCAGACAGACCAACCTGAGCACAGCCTGGATCGACTACAAGAAAAAGCCTACAATTCAATGCCCCACACATGGTTACTTGAGTGCTTGGCATTATGCAAAGCCGACAGGACACTAATGGCCCTCATCAAGAACTCAATGTGGCAGTGGGAAAAAAAACAACAACACAAGAGGCCAACTCAAAGACAATCACATAAGTAACCATCAAATATGGTATATACACCAAGGTGATGCACTATCCCCACTGCTGTTCTGCATAGGCCTGAACCCCCTCAGTCAGATCCTCACAAAAAGTGGATATGGATACAGGTTCGGGAGTGGAGTTACCTTCAACCACCTCCTTTACATGGATGACATCAAGCTGTATGCCTGGAATGAGATGGACATTGACTCGCTGATCCACCTCACCAGGATCTACAGCGACGACATAGGGATGTCTGAACTGGACAAGTGTGGTCGAATGGTGGAAAAATTAGGAAAGGTGGTGACAACTGGAGGGGTTGAATTACCAGATGGCAGGATAGACATACAGAACAGTTACAAGTCCACAGGCAAGTTGAAACCACAAGCAGGCAACAAGGAGGTTAGCTACAACCAATTACCTCCAGAGAGTGAGGCAGGGCCTGAGGAGCCAGTTCAATGGGAAGAATAAGAGCCATGTCATCAACATATATGCCCTACCAGTCATCAGATATCCAGCTGGAATAACAAGCTGTCCAAAGGAGGAGGTAAATGCCACAGATATCAGGACATGGAAACTCCTCACAATGCACAGAGCATTCCACCCGAAGTCCAGCAGCCTGAGACTACGATAAGAGAAAAGATGGGGGCCAAGGGTTAATGAGTGTCCGAGCCACAATCCAAGCTGAATCAAGGAGCATCCACAAGTACATCAGAAAGAGGGACCCCCAGGACGAACTGTTGAGGTAGTACCTCAGGCAGCAGAAGACAGAGTGGGGCGGTATCATGGAAGACTGAGCCCCTTCCTGGGATTTATCATCAACAGATAGAGGACGTGGCTGATAGAGAAATCCTAGAATAGGCTGGACTGAAAGACAGCACAGAGGCTCTGATCATAGCAGCACAAGAACAGACACTGAGGACCAGATCGGTTGAGGTAGGGGTCTACCACACCAGACAAGACCCAAGATTCAGGCTGTGTAAAGATGCCCCTGAGCAAAGTGTAAAATGTATGCTGGGAAAGCGTACACTGAAAGGCATAAGCAAGTGGCTGGGATTGTGTAAAGGAACATCTGTACTGAATACAGACTGGAAGTCTCCAATTCCAAATGGGAGACACCGGCAAAGGTGGTTGAGAATGAAAGAGCTAAGATCCTGTGGGACTTAAGTGCCACACTGACAAGCAGGTGCTGGCTAACCAACCAGATGTTGTGGTGGTTGACAATAAGACAACTGTAGTGATTGACATAGTGACAGCAACATCAGCAAGAACGAGCATGAAAAGCCAGACAAATACCAAGGGTTGAAGGGAGAATTAGATTGAATGTGGAAGGGGAAATCCACAGTAGTCCCAGTGGTAACAGGAGCACTAGGGGCTGTGGACCCCAAGACTGGGAGAGTGGCTTCCGCATATTCCAGGAACAACATCTAAGATTTCTGTGCAGAAGAGTGTGGTCCTAGGAACAGCTAAGATACTGCACATAACCCTCAAATTCCCAGGCCTCTGGGAGAATTTTTGTTGTTTTTTTTTTGTTCCTGAAATCTGCTGGAGACACTACTTTGAGACTATGTGCAGTAGTAATCTGTGCCAATTTGTTCTTCTGTACAAAGCAGGATAGTAGCCAAGCTTAGGTTTAGTAAATTTTGTCTAGTAAAAGGCTTCTGGGCTCCTTTTCATACATATTCCTGATATAGTGAAGTCTTTAGGGAGGGCTGAGTCTACTATAAGTTGGGGTGTGTGGGCATGCCATCCACTACTGTCTCAACGCAATCCCCTGCCAAAACAAAACACTACTGGTGAGGTGGGACATCAGATGCTCAACTGGTGCCAATCAATACTTTATGGTTTGTAAAGCAGAAAATGCTAACCAATGGCTTAAACCATTCACTGTGTTTTCTGTATGATGCATAAGATGGATTCAATCGTCCGTCAGCAGAAAGAGTTACGAAAAAAGGCAAATTGAATATGTACTCCAAAAAAAATCCAATACCCTTTGAAGCCAACCGTCCCTCCTGCTAAATTATGTAAGCACCAACGACAAATACAGACGTGTGTGTATGGAAAGGACCTTACAATAGAAGAGAGACAGCTTAGAGCAAAGCTATGAAAGTGTACTTTGGCAAACAAACTTGATTCATTTAAATTCAAAGACAAAGGAATTTTAATGTTGGAATTGAGGTTCTTTGCCACATTTAGGGCACGTTTATTTCCAAGGCCATGAATGACTCCTGTCACACTGTGATGGTATAGTGAAACTTTTGGAACTTCAGTCTACCTTCCCACAGTCTCCACTGTTCATGACTGGATAACTTTAATGGGCTTCACAAGGTGCACTGTCCTTGACTGCTTCAGATACTTTGCTTCCCTTAGAAAATATCACAAGTTAGAGGTTAGATAGAAGTGGCCTTAGTGTGGGGAGAAAAATAGCATCTACCTCACCCATTTTTTAAAGGTGTTTTTTTCTTAAACCTTGCACTTTGTAACTACACTTTGCACTTTGCCACCATTGAGCATCTACGTTTTTACTATGTTTTTACCATCTGACCCTCTCCCACAGAGTTCAAACATAGTACAACACTCTTTCTTGACTTGCTTTAGTTAATGAATGTCAGACAAACAAATCTTATTCTTTTGCGTTTTCAATGGCGTTCATCTTCTCAAGAAGCCATTCAATTCCTTTGTTTAAACAGCTGTGGAATCATCTAATTTAGAAAGAAAAAAAGGCAAAAAGAGGAAAAATGTGACCTTGTACAACTTGGGATGTGCGATGATTTGAGTTCAGGGCTGGCGCACACAAAGAGAGAATGATCCACATGGCCAACAAAGAAAATCATCACTGGCCTGTTACCAAGCTGTTTTTCTCTAAATCAGTCTTGTATCTAACAAAGAAATGAGCTACCCTTGAAACTCTGTTTTGTTTTTGGATAGAGAAGGGCATGCTGTCATTGCTTAGAAATGTGGCACTGTAAATTATCACGGAGTCTTTACAAGAAGAGAAAAAAATAAATTAAACATCCCACTGCAGCTGAACCTTGTGGGGGGAAAGGGGATAGTGCAATGGAGTGATGTGCCTTGGCCTCCATCCCTCCCTTCTTTGGAAGCCAGTTCTCTGCTGACTGAATGCTCACTCAATACAGTAAGACCAGTTGTAGAAACAGATGACTGTGTGCATGTGTAAGAGAGAGATAGTGTATATGTGATGTTTGAGAGAAAGAGCGAAAGAGAGAGAGAATAAATATGCGTGTGTGTGCTTTTGGAAGAAAAGACGGTGCTGGACATGTCATCTTCCAGAACCCCCTGGAACAAAAACACAAACAAATCCTAAAGTCCCTTCTTTCCTATTATCGCCCTTTTGTTCTTTCAGAGACACAAAAGGATTCAGCTGGACAGAGGTCTGACCTTGCTCATCAAAACACGGCAAGGAAAGACACGGGTGACTCTTGTAGAGAGCTACAGACTTCATTTTGGCCAGCACTACAAAAGCACGTAGAGCGTAGAGAGAGGAAGAGAGTTAAAGAAAAGAGGGAATATTTTTTTTTAAATTAAAAAAAAAACATGGCCCAATGTACCCCTAGTATAAACATCAACAACTCAGTGAAGCCAAGAGCCCCAAACATCAGCTAAGAGTTAGTAACAGAGTAATAATCCTCTCACAGCTGCCTGTTCAGGAGCCACAGGGAAGGATGTGCTGAACAGAATCAACTTTCTTTGCTGCACTGTAGGGGGGAGACAGAAGAGGACCATAGTGCATCTGAAGTGCTATATTTATGACAGGGAGACAAACAGACAGAGACAGACCCGGATTGCACAGAGCAGCCCAAGGGGACCATGCTTTTCCTGTGCCACTGAACAAATGACTGCTCCACAAGCACTTCTTCAGTCCTTTGGATCTACAGGGAATAGCAGCAATTGTGTGTGTGTGTGTGTATATGTATGCATGCGTTTGTCTACACAAACAAAAGGCAAGAGTAATTCTGAATCTGTGTACAACCCCCCTCCCTTTTGAGGTGACAGTCATGTGGCCACCTGTCTTTCCTCATTAGAACTACTTGCAAACACTACAACTACATACTCTCATAAGCCTTTGACTGGTTTTTAAATGGAAAAAAAAATTATACAGAGGGAAGGGGAAAAAAGGCCAGTTTTGAATTTCATGTCTTCTTCTTAAAGTGCTAAAATTTTACTATGCATTGTGTGTTTCTAAACTGAAGTAGAGTAGCTGTGTTTACTAACATTTGAACTGGGGTGCGAGTGATGACAGTTGTAAGAAATCCCACCCACACAAACACATTGACACGCCTCGTGTGTGTGTGTGTGTGTGTGTGTGTGTGTGTGTGAGAGAGTGAGTGAGAGGCCTTGACTGAATAGCAAAAGGCTCCAGGTCATTTTCCATTCCAATCAAGAGTACAGGCTGCCATGGCCACTGTGCAAAATCTAAACACTCCACTCCCACCAGCAACGGAAGGAGCGCAGGGAGTGGGTATGGGGCTCCTACACAGGCAGTCAAATGAAACTTCTCACAGGAGAAGTCTGGAAAGGGATTCATGTACGCCAACATACATATAGATCAGTAGAAAATACAGCACATCGTCTGTAACGGCCAGCTAACCAAGAGACATACACACATGAACATACACACAAACACAGGGTCACGTGGGGGAGCCTCGGGCTACAGGAGAAGGAGGGGAGGGGAGCAGAGTCAGCCTTGCCCTCAGCCATGGCATGCTTTTCCTGCCAGCTCTCAAGGCCTTGGGGGAATGAAGTAGAGGGTTAGGGGTGGGTGCAATCCATTCCTCCCCTTACCACAATTCACCCCTAAATACACACACACATGCACGCACGCGCACGCACACACACACGCACACACACACACACACACACACACACACACACACAGAGGCCTCCTACAAGGGAGGCTTTAAAAAGGGTGAAATCACCCCCACAGAAAGCCTTTGTTGGTGTGCCAGTGTCAGTGTTGCCCTCTCTGGCCTGCCCAAACCTTGGCAGCTGAGCTCATCTCATCTGTGCCTGGCAATTGGAAACAACTAGAACAACAAAGTGAATACCTATGGGGGAATATATATATAGATATATATAGTGCAAGCTGTAGGACCTTTGCCAAATATTTAAAATATAAAATCGTATCAAAGGCATGGAAATGCTACTTTTCCACTAACCTGTGCGCCTTATTTTCCAAGTAGCCAGGGCAAAATTGGATATGGAAAATGAAGCCAAGTGCCCAAAGACGTTAAGTTCCATGTCTGAGTTCATAATCATATCAGTAAATGATAGGGGGAAAAAGTGATAACAGTTGGAATAAATAATCCCAGTATATTCCCCAAGCCAGTCCTCTCTATCAAAATGCTGGGTCTGCCAATGGTGTCCATAACAGCCAGACTGAGATAGAGGAAAAGCGACCGAGAGTGACAGATATGGTATAGCCTGGAGTCAAGCGTACCACCTCCACCTCCTTACTCGCTCCTTGCTGTAGCCCATAGCCAACAGGCCATCAAGTTAGTTGCAGATAGCAAACATTCAGAGAGCGAGAACAGGGAAGAAACACAAGTATAACATACAGACCTGGAGGGGTTTGAAAATGAAAGTACTCTCACTCCTGTTATTCTGCTCAGTCCCACACTGGAGACATGGACTAGACCACAGGCCAGATGTTTGCTGCACAGATGCACTCTCCCTTCTCTGTTGCTGCCTCTTATTTTACAGATAGCATCTTCTTCATCTGACCTCTTTTAATTTGCTCTTTCTCTCCCAATGCAGGAGAGTAAGAGAGGGGAAGGAAAAGGAAAAAGGAGTAAGAACACTTCGCTGTTTCCTCTCCGGGACCCAACAATCCCAATCTAATTTATTTTATGAGGACAGAATATGTACATGTGTTAATGGGAAACTCAAATCAAATTAACTATAATTAGTCAAACCGAGGAGTGTGCAAAAGCGGAGTTCTGCTACATGAGAGACTTGTTCAGTACGGTCTTCACTGGCAAACGGCACAAAAAATGTGCTATGTATGTTAGAACGTACCAAATGTGAAGTAAACCTTTACACGGTTATTAGCAAATCCTTATTAACATTTGCACAAACACAGACACAAAGCCCTCCATTTCACAAGACACACACACAAACACAGTCCTGGGGGGGGGGGGTCGATTCACCTAAGAATCTCGATTCTTATCTTCTACGATTCTGAATAGATTCAAAAATTCAAAAAATCGATTTAAAATTTTTTCTTTTCTTTTTCCAGTCTTCAGCAGCCTCCTTGCTGCTGGCAATGTTGACTTGGTTGCGCACCTCTTCCGGCTTCCGGAAAACACGACAGTGGCTAGTCAGTCGCTGCTAACGTTAGCTCTTGGTAGCCTTTCTAAAAATGGAGCAGCAACAAATTCAGCCAGTCCCGTCATCATTGACGATAAGCGTTTGGGCGCATTTTGGATTTTACAATCTCCAGGGGAAGAAAGAGCTTGACACGATTCATTCAATGTGCAAGATTTGCAAAACGAAAGTTAAGTATTTCGGGGACACTACTAAATGTTAGGGCTCACATCATCACCCAGAAGTGGAACAACGACCTCCTGCAACATTAACAAACAACCAACGCACACTGCACCACTTTACCAAACTCCCAGCCAATTCCGAACGAGCAAAATAAATAAAATAACTAGATCCATCGCCTTTTTCTTTCAAAAGACCTGCACGACAATGAAGGCTTTAGATTTATGATCCAGACAATTGAGCCAAAGAACGACATACCATTGCATCGTTTTGTTTGTTTTTTGTTTTAACTGAAAAGGGTTAGGTTTGCCTTTGTGTGTTCACATTATTGCAATAAATTGATATAACTTTTTCAAATATAAAAACTACATAATCTTATACACACTTTAGTTTGCTTTCATGCCATAATTTGCCACACCGCCTTTCTTAGCGCACAGCGGACTGGAGTAGATCCTGAAATTAGCACCGCTATGTACCAAATCTAGAATTGATGTTGAATTGGGAATCCTTTTGAATCCAAAATCGATTTTGAATCGAATTGTGAGATTCCGAAAGATTCCCGCCCCTACCCTCCATGTCCTACTGCAATACAGTAAGCTACACCACCCTGTTCTCTGCTGTGCTCTGCCACCTATCACGCTCACTTTAAACCTCCTCAGCAAAGACTGCATGTGGCACACAAACACCCAGACCCAGACACATGAACTAGTTCTGGGATGACAGATCACACAAAAAAGCAGCAGTGCCTCACTGCTCTACTCTCTGCAGAAAGACATTACAGACATTTTAACAACATCTAGGTAATATGTTTGGACAGATAATGAAATGAGGCATAAATGTCAAAATTAGGGAATAGAAGGAGTTGCATAAGAGAGAAGAAACAACTGATGATTTAGTCTTGAGATAGCTAACAAGCTGAGAACAAGACCTCTGAGTCCCGGTGGTAATTGTGTAATTTGGTTGCAGTCCCTGGTTGCCTAGAGTGCAGGTATAGCCTATATACAAATTTCAATTTATGTGTGTTTTATTCAAATAATGTAGCAAGAGTATTCTTCATGCACAATCATTATGCACATCACTGTAAGCACATTACAAAAAATAAAACAAACACTTCAGTAAAATACCATCATTGAATGAAGAAGAGTGAACAAGAGATGAGTAATAGGTTAAGTGGTTATCTATTTCTAGGGATACAGCCCCAATACACAGACTTATCATTCTACCAGGAGAGTTAAGATGGGATCAGATTAGCTTTGCTAACAAGGTAGTGGGCAGCATTCAGCTTGTCAGCATGCTCAGCTACATCTGTTGATTGTATTAAACTGAAAGCTGTTGTACTGTTGTAGTCACAGGAGCTGTGGCATACATCCCTATGCTGCAATAAATCATTAGCTGAATGGCTATTTCAGAGCATTAGATTTTCTGCCGACCACCTGGCCCTTTCACTTAAGAGACATTTTGTTTTCACTTTGTCGGACTCAAAACCTCCATCCGTTATCCAAGCCGCTTATCCCAATCGGGGTCGCGGGGATGCTGGAGCCTATCCCAGCAGTCATTGGGCGGCAGGCAGGGAGACACCTGAACAGGCCGCCAGTCCAGCACAGGGCGACACATTTACACCTAGGCACAATTTAGTATGGCCGATTCACCTGACCTACATGTCTTTGGACTGTGGGAGGAAACCGGAGCACCTGGAGGAAACCCACGCAGACACGGGAAGAACATGCAAACTCCACACAGAGGACACCCCAGGGTGATCCCCAAGGTTGGACAAGCCCGGGGCTCAAACCCAGGACCTTCTCAGTGTGAGGTGACCACGCTAACCACTGCACCACCATACTGCTGAGATTAGAACAGTTGTATATAAATCTAGACTGCTAGTTGTTAATTTGACATGAGATGAAGACAATTATTTCATGCTGAATGTATTTGGCTTTTGGGGATGACAACATGCAGCAGAGGTGGCATGGTGGCGCAGTGGTTAGGATGTTCGCCTTGCAGCGAGGTCCTGGGTTCGAGCCCTGGGGTAGTCTAACCTTGGGGGTCGTCTGTGTGGAGTTTGCATGTTCTCCCCGTGTCTGTCTGAAACTGTGGGTTTTCTCCCGGGGCTCCAGTTTCCTCCCACAGTTCAAAGACATGTAGGTCAGGTGAATCGGCCATGCTAAATTGTCCCTAGGTATGAATGTGTGTGTGTGTGTGTGTGTGTGTGTGTGTGTGTGTGTGTGTGGGCCCTGTGTGATGGCCTGGCGGCCTGTCCAGGGTGTCTGCCCACCTGCCGCCCAATGACTGCTGGGATAGGCTCCAGCATCCCCGTGACCCTTAGAGCAGGATAACCAGTTCAGATAATGGATGGATGGAACATGCAGCACATATGAAAAGTAGATGTACAGTTAATACAGTTTAATAGTGAGAAGTTGATTTTTTTGATTTGAGTGTGTCAAACTAATCTGTAGAGTTGTCACAGTGACAAGCTTTCATTTTGGTTCAGATTCTAATGAATGAATAATGAATAACTGAATGAATGCATGCCTGAGTGAATTTAAAAAAAAACAAATGGAAAGAAAATAAAAAGCGCAAAAATAAACTTGCTTAGACACTTTGAAATAAAATTAGAAAACATCCTGGTACAATGCTCTTCTCTTTTAGAAATATTTTGCAGTAACATAACTTCCCTGCCCTGACATATCTTATTCTACTCATTGTCTGAATAAACAGTGTTTTAAAGGATTGGAGCTTGTGAATGTGTATTTTATGCAAACTGACAATAGTTAATAGAACATAAACTACCAACTGAAGTACCAGGGGAAAAAAAAACCCCAAACAAAAGACAATGTGGCTCTGTTTCTTATAAAAGGGAACTTTTACAGCACTGGGATAGTGTGCAACGCTACTATGCTGTGATGCAAACTGTGTGTTTACTGACCTCCGTGCTCTAGCAACATCTTTGCAATGTCCATGTGTCCACAGAGCACAGCATCGTGCAGGGGAGTGACTCCACCGACCTTACTGAAGAGAGGGGCAGAATGGTGCTTTAGTAAGGCTTCCACACACGCAGCACTACCGTGGTTACAAGCCTCGTGAAGAGGTGTCCAGCCTGCATGGTCTGCAAGAGTGGGAAAAAGACACACACACACACACACACACACACACACACACACACACACACACACACACACACACACACACACACACAGAAACAGGAATTGCACACACTCAACTAGTTGGTGAAATAACCGTTGCAAGTTGCTAAAATAGTCAGTATGATATTAAAAGAACTAGCTTCAGCTAGCTAACTGAACTAGCTGTAAAGCCCCTTAAGGCACATTTGTAACTTGCGATATTGGGCAATAAAAATAAAATTAACTTGACTTCGGCTAATCTGGTAACATTTGACCTTGAGCTCTGGCCCAGAGAACAGGATGAGAAGAGGAGAATGAGAAGAAAACTGAATTATCATTCATACATTTTGCTCATTGTGTTCTCACAGTCGAACATGTAACAAATGTCAGAATATAATCTGATGAATACGGACATTTGTTCGCAGAGTTTGATGTGTGGATTTGTTGATCACTTCAGACAATGGATTATCTGTATGTTATATCCTGCTTATTTACATGTTCGAAATAAATCATCAACATCATGCTGCTCCATTGCTGAGCCACTCGTTGAACCAGAAAAGCTACAGTAAAGGATAATGTATACATTATAAACCTGCGTTATTGTAATGTGTTAACATGTTTCATCTCTACAGCTTAAAACATGTATCGTGTCAACAGAAAAAGGTATGTCTCATATAAATATATAGCGAAGGTCCTATGACTATATATATATATATATGCCACAAACCGTCAGGGCCTTCTAGGCCTTCGTTGAAGCCCAAGACTCCACAGAAAAAGGAAAACACTTTCATAAATATAACACAACCTTCTAATCAATTTGTTAATATCGCATTACATTTCGATTTCGACTACACATATGAATTCGGGAGGCTCTGCTTGCAGTCTCTTGGCCAAAAAAAAATCATCCAATCAGCTTTTTCCCTCTGTTGTAACCGTGTGAGAAGACTCCTCCTGCTAGCGCCTTCGGCATCTTGAGTGAAGGTCTCCGCTATCTAAATAAGTTAGGCGTTAATACGGGATTGATAGATTACTCAACCAATCAGATTTTGATGTGGATGGGCGTATACCTTTATAAGTGCAGTGTCATAGGACCTTCGCTGCATACAGCCTACGTGACCGATTGTTCAGCCAATCAGCAGCAGCGCCTAGGTCGTGGTAGTTGGTGGCTAATGTTAGCTAGCATTTGTGTTTTTGATTTAGTTAGCCAAGCTAGCTAGCCGTGAATGAGAATAATATCTCAAGGAGAACTCGTGAATGATGTGATGGCAGATTTATTAGTCACACCATTTTCAAGACGATCGTTTGGGGGAAAGAAAAGGATTGTGGAGACGGGCAGACCAACCCCACAGTTAGCGGCTCTGACCCAACCGGGGAAGACGGATGTGCGGCATTTCCAGGCAAGCGCCTACGAAAGGTACCCGTGGCTCAGTGGATCCAAGCAAAGCGGAAAACTACCGCTAGGCGTGCTTGCTTTTCTCGTCAGAGAAGGGGTCATGGAACTACACAGGCTTCCCAAACCTGGCTTGTCTTATTTAAAAGCCAAAGAAGTGCCCTATGACCTTGTGATCGACCGTTTCATCCAGAAAGAAAGGAGAATGGATTTTGTCTTCAAATAGACAACACTGGTGAGTCAGATGTATTTTTTTTTTTTTTTTGCTATTGGATTTGCTTAATGTTTGATTGTTTTTATGCCCAGCGGCCCGGCTTGGATGTGTTTGTTTAGTTTCTTGATAGCATATTTATATGCCCAGCGGGATTACTTCCAGTAAGGCTGTACGTTACACTATGTCGCCACACTATGTCGCTGTTGTGAAAGTGAAAAGTGTCAAATAACGATGATGGTGATGATTGTGATGAAAAATACTTTTGCGACTAAAACATTGTACCATGGTGATATGACGGCTGTCTTTGGGTAATTATGAGGAGGTGACGTCTCACCGAAGGCCTAGGTCTGAAATGCATGGTCTGCTATATATAATCTCAAATGCAAAAACAAACAAATAAAAATAAATAAATAAAACAAAACAAAACAAAACAAACATAAAAAAGAAAGAAAAGTCTTGAATTTTCCAGACAGCTGCAACATGGGCCTCACCCTGAAGTGGCCAACAACTTCTGGATGCAAGCAAATAGTAAATCAACTGCTCAGTTTTGAAATGCTTAAAGAGAAATATTTATTAGAAAAACCAGACTTTTCTCGGTATCTGCAGATGCGGTATTAATGTTTGTATGAAGGTGAAAAATGTAACCAAGGCAAGTAACATGTTTGATAGAATTGTTAAGAAAAGCATATAATTCAGATACTGGTGGTAGAATTATTTCATGCATGTATAAGGAAGGGTCTGTCAAATCTTAAAACACATTTCAACTTCACATATCAAATCAAAATGGGAGAAGGAAGGAGGGGTAACTATATCTGGGGAATAGGGCTGTGTGATATGATATATATCACGTGACAATAGAAAACGTTGATCGTTTCATATTAAGCTCTATCATTTATTTCACTGTGTTGCAAATCACACTCTGTACATCAATATTTTTCGTCATTTGGATGACCCTTTCCGCTTTTTGCACAGCAGGCAGGAAATTTGTATGAAGTCCATACAAAAACATGGAGGACAGTGAACGTAACGCAGAACGGGGTAATCCCAAACAGAGGGACTCCGACCAGCCAGGACAAAACAAGGAGCTTGTACCTAAAAGAGGGGCTACTTCTATCGTATGGACGTGGTTTGGGTATGAAAAGTCTGACACGGACCAGAAAACCATACCTGGCAAAATATGCCGCACACTGGTCCCACAACAAACTCGAACACCACTAGCCTCTTTTACCACCTACACAAGAATAAGTCAAACAGTACGAAGAGTCTACAGATGAGTCGCAAAAGCACAGTCGAGTGCTCAATTGAAAATGTGCGCAAAGGTTCTAAATAAAAGGAGAAAAATAATCAAATATGAGTAATTCCCTTTTATTTGTCAAGTATATAATTCAAAATGTAATTAGAAATAGGCCTTTCCATGTGGTCATTTTATATAAACTATTCATTGAGTTTACAGAAAATGTGCGATATTGTGATATGTATCATTATCGTGATATGAATGACGTTTATCGTGATATGAGATTTTGCTCATATCGCACAGCCCTACTGGGGAAGAATGGACAACAGTATGGCGGTATCAATGGAAGTGTACCCGTTTACATAAACGGAGGGGGTTTGGTTGGAAAAGCTTGGTAAGGTATTTTATTACACCCTCTCAGAAATCCAACTATGATAGTAACCGCCCCGTTTGCTGCAGAAACTGTCGGAACCTAAACGCAAACCATTACCATGTTTTCTGGGATTGCCCCATTATCAAAGAAGTGCCCCTTGATAGTAAAACAATATATTTTGGGTATATACCTCAAGAATGGTTGAAAAGAGATAAATATTTAATGAATATGCTGGTGGTGGTGGGTAAAGAGCCTCTTAACAGGAAATGGTTATGACAGGAGAGCCCAACTTTAAATGCATGGATGGAAATTACAACGGTCATTTACAAAATAGAGAAGATATCGTCATTTGTTAACCATAAATTGGAACAATTTGCTTCACACTGAGAACACTAGTTTAACTATGTAGCACCCCATAGGCCTGATTTTATTTTCACAAATCAATATGTTGTAAAGACAAGATCAGTCCCTAATTGGACAGTTTTTTTTTTAATGTGTTCTTCTGAAAAGTACTATTTCGAGATTTGTGACAAACATGAACGTAGGCTGTATACATAAAGTAGCTGACATACATCTTGTGGAAATGTCTGTTTGATGCTGAATGTCAAAAAATTTGCAAAAAACAGAAAATCATTCTGAATATCAGAGGGCGTTCCAATCACTTAGTAAAGTGGCGACAAATCTATAAATCCGAGCCTCCGAACCCACCCCATCCCTCCTCGACACACCCTTCGCATTTCCGATAAAGGTTAACTCCGACAATGACGCACACGGATTCCTCCGTTCCATCGTTTGTCTTTTTACCAACGTTAATTGGTCCTGAACGTCTAAAGTGCAGCCGTAGTGGGCATTAAAAGGCGACAATATGAAAAAGGACCGGGGTTACGGCGATACAGAGAGTGAGAGAGTCTTACCTTTAATGTTGATGTCTATGTCAGGAAGTGCCAGGATCTGAAGCACAGTCTCCACTTGGTTTCTCTTACAGGCTCTGTGGAGGAGAGTCTCTCCTATGCCAGGACACACGGCATGCAAACAAACACAACACAGAGCAAAAGCCGGGGGGAGGAGGGGAGAGAAAAGAGAAATCCAAAATTAGGGTGTGCCCTGTGTCCTGCCCCCCATCAGCCATGTATATGGTAAACACGCCAATAAAAACGAGAGAAATGTCTCCAACCACAAAAAAGCAAGAAAATCAGACTTTAAAAAAAAAGGAAATCCTCCGACAAGTGTGCGATTTAGAAATATAGATGAGAAACGGGTGAATATATTTCAAGAAGAAAAGGAAAGGGGGAAAAAAGATGGGAGAGCAGGGCTAATTTGTTTCACTCCTTGCCTTTTTTAAAAATGTTTTAGATAGAGTGATTTCCCACTTATACTGGCGCCACACAAAGTTAATATGGGGGTTGGTGATGAGTGAATCACTGTAGTGGTGAGAAAATCAGACGTCTTCCTTCCTGCCTTCCTGTCCTGTTGTTGTTACTTGAGAGGAAGTTATGGTAGACGGCCCAAGCACAAAGCTTCAAATTGAATTCTTTACAGATCCTGGGTTCAGAGGCTCCATTGGGCATTGCCAGAGTAATCACATGATGTTTAATCAGCAATCTACCAACAGCTACGCATCAAAAGGAAAATAAAATAAAACCAGATAAAAACCTAAAGGATTCGAGATAAATTTTCCAAAACCTATTTTCTGCCACCAGCCATCCTATTCTCTTTACTCCATCTCTCGCTTTTTCTGATACAATATTAAATCAGGACTATAAGAGGGCCATAGCCCCCTCTTTTCATGTATGGCTGAACTTCAGAGGGAAGTTAAAGGCCAAGCATGAGTGGCTCTGTGCTTGCCAGTATAATACAGCACTGCAAAGCCCCTAATAAACGCTTTACTAGTTCTCCCCAGGATGCCACGCCTGTACAGGGGCTTGACTCCAGCACACACAGAGCACAGACTGGGGGCAAAAGGAAAAAGGGGAGGAGTGAGGAAACGGGGGCAAGAGAGAGGAGGCAGTGAAGGAGAGAGTGAAAGGGTCGCTGCATTTCAAAGCATGGGGGGGGGGGGGACACACACTGAAAAAATGCTGGATCCTCTTCATCTTCAAGAGTTCTTTTCTTCCAGGAAGTGTCTTTGAAGATGCATTAAATGCCACCCGCTCCAGATAGTTGGAGAGCGGAGAAACAGAAAATGAAAAGACCATTCATCGAATTGAAGATCGCTGATGTTCTAAGTAGATAGAACGTGAAGCAGCCAACCAAACAGGAGGTTTAAATTTTTGTATTGTTTTCCCAAAGCTTATCTCATACTACCACTTTTTGTGGCACAGCACCTCCATAGTAGGTTCAGAAACAATAAGAAAGCAAATTCACCTTGGCTCTGGTTGTGTTGGAAAAGGCGGAGACTGAATTCCATCAGGGTATGCAAATGTACAGCAGGAAAATTACAATCGCTGATTGATCATCTGCCAACTAGTATTGGTATTCCAAAGACAAGATCATTAACTGGACAGTAGTTTTTATTTCAATACACCAATCTGATTCCTTTTCAATAGGAAAATGTTAGCGGACAACATTAGGTAGTAGCCCAGCAGAGTGTTGTATTGTATTCCCTCTCATGCTAATACAACACAGTTGATCAAAATTCTTATCTTCTCACATGTCAAAAGCAGTCTGCAAATGTAAAAATGTAAAAAGTGCTATAGTAATTAGTAAGACAGCAGAGACCCCCCTTATTATTAAGCACAACAATAAAAAGAATAACATTTGAATCAACTGGAATTATTATAATCTTAAAAAGCAATAGACCCAATCAGTTTGGAATCCAACTCAGTACAGCCTCTAATGAGTTGCTGTAACGTGCAGCAGGTCAGCGTTCTACATGGACTGTTCTGCCATTACTGGGCTCTAAAATGCTGTGATTAAACACCCATTCCACTATACCCCATGTGTACACATCCTTGCAAATGCCAGGGCCAATCCACGCGCTGTTAAATCACTTTAATGGCTCCAATTTGGACACAACGCCTCTATTATAGGGGTAATTGCATGCTCAGCATTTACAAGCACGGAAAGGATAAATCCGCCTGTCCTTTTCGATAAATCCTCTAACAATCCCTCGTTCCACACTTTAATAGAAAAGTTAAACGTATGTGTTGGTCTTTATATCCCTCAGTCTGAGTGCTGCACCCCTAGTAAGTGTCACTTGGCGACCCAATCCTTGGACCAAAAAGCTGCTGGAAGCATCTAACAATGCCATTTGTAAGGAATGTGTTAAAAAGCTATTCAGTGCCAGGTACTAAATATATTTTTTGACCCTTTTAAAACTACCTGAAGACCGTGGCTGGCTTTAGGAATAATGGTAGCATGCTGATTTCTCAAAATCTAGATTATTGCAGCAATCACTATACCTCAAAACAGTCAATATCTGACTCCAAAACTCGACCATTATCCAGTAATGACAAAAGACTCACCCTGCCCACAATGCATTTGAAGTATGTGTTTTGAAAAATTGTTTATTTCAGAGATGTAGCTAAAAAGAAAACCCAAAAAACTATTTTTGACCAAGAGTATTTCCGCCCAAGACACAACTAGCTATTCTGCTGACAAAATGTAATATCATTGAGACTTCCCAAGGTAAACCATATGCTGTACATGCAGGAGCAAATAGGTGAATGAAAAAAGCAAATAGGTTCATCTACCAAAATCCCCCAAACCCATTTAGCTCATTTGGCAAGGCCCCATGAAATAAAACAGATGTCCCAAAGCAAAGAAAGTACAGCACATAAGAAAGGAAATGAACATAAACTCAGTGACCAGAAAAACAGAAGCCGTGCCCCTGCAGAAGTGAGCTCTGCTTTCCCATTTGCATGTGTCACTACATAAACAGGTGCATGCAACAGCAACTCTAGTTCCACACTTGCTTTGCACATGAATACATTACTAAAAGAGAGCTGTAAGTATGATATACTTTAAAAAATACAATACTGTGGGTGCAAGTGGGGTGGGTTTCAGCATTGCCAAGACCATAGAGTTGCTGGGCTTTTTGGAGGCAGCAAATTCAAAGGTGTAAAATGACTAGACCAGAACATAAGACACATCATGAGAACATTTGCTATGTGGAAGACGGTCTTTGGTAGATGAATGAGGGAGATATTGGGCGGCTTGGGCTATAACATGCAATAGCTAGTCCACAGTGCAATCGTTAACACCACAATACAATTGTGGGGTACAACAACCAATTTTGGAATACAATGCATTGCATTCTTTCGCAGACAACCATGCAGGGTGCCTTTCTTGTTCATAGTTAACTGCTGAAGGCTTTTGCAGAGGGCTAAGAAACATCAGACTGTCAATGACTGTAAAAAGGTTGTCTGGCCTGATGAATCCTGGTTCCAACTGCACCATCACGATGGTACACTCAAGGGTGTGCCATTAACATGAGGCGATGTACCCATCATGCATGGTTACATCTTTACAGGCCGGCAGGGGGATATTCAGATGACATACACTGGGTCCATTGATACCATTAGATCGATGTCTTGATATACACCTTAATGTCATAACAGATCATGTTTATCCCTTCATGGCTATAATTTACCCCCAAAGGCATGGGTCCTTAAAACAAAATAATGTTCCCTGTGACAGTGCAAGAATCGGCTAGGAATGGTTCGAGGTGAAATGATGTTAATGACCTTGCCACCACAAGGCTTCCGCCTTCGTGAAATTTAGCTTTCTGAGATCAATAACTGCTGTTTATTATCTTACTCTCACTTTTCCTCTATATTCTGCTCTAACCTCTTCATTTGTCCTACTGATTATGCTATTTCCTGTGCTTACTTCATTGTTCCTAGTCTGTTTACTAGCTTCAATCTTAGCCTAGTTTAGCAGTTAGCTTTATTGCATGTGCAGTCAAAGCAGCCTCATTAAAACGGCGCGTGGTGACAGTTCCGCAGTTACAGATAGGTTGTCTCTACTAAAGAGACATGTTCGTAAGTTAGAGCAGCTTCTTTCAGCTAGGATTACATTAGACGTGATGGGCACACTTGATAGTCCCGTGGCTGACAGCAGACCTGTTATTGTTAGCATTAGCTCAGCCTCGTCAGCAGATGCGGCTAGTTTTGTCTCTGTTTGCTGGCGTGGGGAGGCTCACAAGGGCAACCACCAGTCATGTGGCCTGGTCTACAGTCACCTCTCCTGACTGCAAATTGGTTTGCACCCCTCACCGGCCCTCATGGTAGTTCTACCGGCCAGTGTGCCTCTTCTAATCCTGTTGACAGGGTAAAGCAATGCAGGCTAGTGATAGGAGACTCCATTACCTGCAATATCAGATCAGCTTTGCCAGCCTTGGTTCACTGTTTACCTGGGGCCAAAGTCTCTGATATAGAGGATAATCTTATGGTGCTGGCATCACGGAGAGAGAATCAGGGAACCCAGGCACACAGAACCACTACATTCAACAACACTGTCATTCATGTCCGCACCAATAATCCTAAAATGAAGCAATCACAAAGAGTTCACAAAAGCTAGCCTAGTCAGGATGCTTGAGTTTGCCCAAAGATGTGTCGGCGTCGGTTAATTGTCTCTGATCCCTTACCAATTAGGGGTAATGATGAGATGTATAGTAGGCTCACCTCAGTGAACCACTGGCTGGCTCACTACTGTAATGAGCTGGGATTCAGTTTTGTTGATAACTGGCCGTCTTGATGCTGCCCCTACCTGCTGAAAGCAGACGGCATTCACCCAACTGGGGACGGCGCCGGTCATTTGTGTAGCAATATATCTAGCTGTCTACATTTAGTGTGACACTAGAGACTTGTTCAGCAGGTTGCAGGTGATTAGAGACATGCTAGGTTTAAACGTAGTGCGGATGTGGAGTCAACGCCTTTATTTAATGTGTCTACTCAGAGAATTTCTCATAGTATAGATCAGGGATGGGCAACTTTGATGATAGAGAGGGCCACAAACATTGTATTCTTACTAACAGAGGGACAGATTGTGACCGTGCACTTCCACCAGTGGGATACTGTAACCCCATCACTCAATTAACCAATTACAGCTACTAATTTAATGAAAAGAATAAAATATATACCGGTAATCAAAGTTTATTATACCAACATTTCTATTTAATGAGCTTAACACAGAAACAAAACGTCCATATTCCTGAATGCTATACTACTATTTCAGTGCAATGAGGTCTCAAAAATCTTCGTTCAATAATGGTACAAAAGTTAACATTCACACTAAGTGCAACAACTAATATTCATGTTTGTAGTGCATTTCTACTCTGCCCTCCTATTCCATGACATTTCAAATAAACATGCATTTAGCTCAAAATGGTAAATGGTAAATAAACTGCATTTTATATAGCGCTTTTCTAGTCTACCGACCACTCAAAGCGCTTTTGTACAATGTATGCCTCACATTCATCCATTCACCCACACATTCATACACCGATGAAGCCATTGAAAGCCATTGAAACTCACCCACAGCCATGTTATCATCTCCAAAACCTTTAGCCTTCTCTACTGAACTGAAATTCTTTGATGTTAAATATGGCATACCTCAGGGCTCAGTTCTTGGCCCTCTATTTTTCTCTCTTTATGCTTAACCTCTTGGCCAAATTATATGCAGACATGGAATGCATTGCTATGCAGATGATACTCAGCTGTATGTGCCTATAAGGGCTGATGATCATACTCAAATTACTAATTTAGAGGCCTGCCTGGATGTCACTAAATTTCCTGCTTTTAAATTCGGATAAAACTAAGATGTTGCTCATTGGCCCTGCTAGACACAGACACCAATTTAATCAAGTAACAATAACGCTTGACAACTCTGTGACTTCACAGTTTGGTAGCCAAAAATCTTGGTTTGATCCCAGCCTTTCCTTTGATAAGCACATTAAAGAAATCACCAAGATTGTCTTTTTTCATTTATGTAACATAGATAAAATTTGGTCTTTCCTGGCCATGGCTGACACAGAGATTCTAATACATGCATTTGTTTCATCCAGACTTGGTTACTATAAAGTTATTTTTTCAGGTCTGCCACATGCTAGTACCAAAGGTCTTCAGATGGTTCAAAATGCTGCAGCTAGAATCTTATCCAAAACTAGAACATTTTACCATATTACACCAATTCCTGCCTGCCTTCAGTGGCTTCCTATCCATGTTAGATCAGACTTCAAGGTGCATCTGCTGACATATAAAATCCTAAAGAGGCTTGCCCCATAATACCTGTCTGATCTCCTTAAACTGTATATTCCATCTCAAGCTCTCTGCTCTCAAAATACAGGGCTCCTGTGTGTACCCATAGTTAAAAAACAAGTCAGCTGGTGGCAGGGCCTTTTCCTATTGGGCCCTGCTCTTATGAAATAACCTGCCTGTTGCCATCAGACAATCCGAGTCCGTCGAGTCCTCTAAATCCAAACTTTAAACTCGTCTTTTTGCCTTACCCTACTATTAGCTGCCTTAGAATTGAGAACTTCAGGACCTGTAATGCATGGCCGATCGGTTTCTCTCTCAATTAATTTACCAAGCACTGTTCTGCCGATGATATTATAGAGTACAGATTATTGCAACTGTTCTCTCTCACGTCTTTTCTCTCTCTCTCTGAATGCTGTCTTCTCCTGTCTCTTCCCAATGTATGTGAATGGTGTGATATGAGTCTCCCCTATATACACATGTAGTCTGTCCCCCTCCAAGGTCTCCAAGATGATGGTGGTTGCCAACTATACACTGCTTGATATCCTCCTCATCACAGTCTTTGTTTCAATGTTGTATCCTTCTCTCACCCCGATGTGTGAATAATGTCTTTTCTCATCTTCTCCTGTGAACGTGAATGGTGTGATGCAAGTCTCCCCTGTGTGCATTTCTGTCCTCCTGCCAGGTCTACTAGGTGATGATGGTTGTGTGGCTCAGGTCTTAGGCTGTTCCGGTGGCATCTGAACACTGCTTGGAGCCCTCGTCATATTCTTCTTAAAATTGACTGAATATTGACATGTCAATCTCATTGAACACTTTTGGGATGAACTCAAATGCAGCATACGTTGAAGGGAGCACCCACCCATCAACCTTGTGCAGTTGTACTAGGATTCTACAGGACAGGTGTTGAGCCACTGCCACGACATGTGGCAGCTGTTATCTGGGCCAGCAGTGATCCAGTGGTGTAATGAACAGGGGTTACTATTTTTATGATCACTGGGTGTATGCGGGCAAGCGAGAGAGAGAGAGAGAGAGAGAGAGAGAGAGAGAGAGAGAGAGAGAGAGAGAGAGAGAGATATGCTATGCGAATGGTTCATCAAAAATTAATATCAACAGCATTGGTATAGAGCTCACGTAGTGGGAAAACAACACATGCCAACAGCATTGAGTCTCCTGCCTCGGCCCTCCATCCCCCACTCGCTCTTCTTCCCTCCACCCATCCCTGGCTCTGGCACAGGGCCTTTCTGATCAGGTGGAGGGGAAAGGTATGGGTGCTGACACCTCGGTGAGTTCACACTGAGTGCCATGCCTCTAATTGCAGAAGGTTCTACTGTGCAGCCACTGTCTATAACAGCACTGGCCTAATTGCTGCATTTAATACTTGCAGACTCGAGATCTGACACACACTGTGCATGCCATGGATATATACCAAGTCCAGTTGCACTTGATTCAACTCCTTTGGATAACCATGACCTGGATGAATGAGAACATTCACAGACACTGTGCATGCCTTTATGCATTATTATTCAGCATGAAAATGCCATTATTTCTGTTGATGCCATTTATTTATTTATCTAATACTCTTAAAAGGTATAACAGACATGAGGAACAAAGCAAGAAAAGGGAGCATGGCATAACATTTCAATGGGAATGTTTCATGTAGCAGTAGATGTATTCCAGAGGAGAACAAGACAGTAGTATTTGCCAACCTCTGTGATAAACAAAAGACCAGGACTCCTTAAAGAAACTAGATCCTGCACACAGCTGACTTGTTTTCCTTTGCAAATCTTTCACTCTTTCCATATATTACGTGCTCGTCATTAAACTGAAAGTGATGACAGAGCCATCATACTTTTTTACTGATGACTTAGTGCTGTGCATCAGTCCATTAAGAGTCAGCTCCTTGCAAATGTGCATCTCTAGTGGTGTGTGTGTGCATGTGTACCACACCTGCTGCGTTGACTCTGTTCAGGCCTCGGGGGAGGTTTTCTTTAACTTGCCTGGTGATACTGATGGAGCCAGTCTGAATCCTGTGTAGAGACAGTTGACAAGGTCAGGGATTCAACAAAAATAATACTAATAAAACTATGATAATAACCAAAGAGATGGCTTGGCATTTACTTCCAAACATGACTCAATTAAAGATTAACACACCAAAATAGAAAATATCAACTCTTTCTCACTGATCGTTTTGCTGTGACAATGAGGAAACATCAGGCAAGACCACACTGAAATGTGCACCATTCACTGTGTTTTCCCCACAGCAACTCTCCCCAGGAGCTAGGAACCTTTTGTGGAACTCAGTGCGTTTCCACCACAGGGAACCAGGGTCTAAATTAAGTTTCAGGGATATTATTTTACCCCCCCAAAATAAAAAATAAAAATCCCTGCTTGGGGGGTAGTACTTTCCACAAGTACAGGAACTTTGGGTGGGGCTTGCAGCGCTGAACATTTCTGATTGGTCAAGTACTTGCTAGGGATGGGACAATATAGGATTTTATATTTTATCACAGATGGCAATGAAATACACTCACAAAAAGTTGATCGTGATGAATTTCCATTATTGGGATAATCATAAATGGTGATAATTGTGAATATCCTCACGAGTGACTTGAAAAAGCTGTCTAGCCCCTCTCACTCTCTCTCTCTCTCTCTCTGCACTGCATGCTGGGAGTTCTGGGCGAGTGTGAGTGGAGGTGGTGGCGAGTGAGTGCTTGGTGCGGAGTTTGGACTGTACTCTGCTTCTAACTTCAGATATTTTTTTTCCTCCTTTTTTCCTACATGTCTTTTCTGCATGATCAGGTAAGTGCTTCTTCTGTTTGTTTGCTGATTGGTGACTGTCCTGCTGTTTGTGGTGGTTGTTTTGCGGAGGAATGGCGTCCTTCGAGATGCCACCACCATCTATTCATCCATCATGACATCCCGATAGTCCTGCTGGAGTCCAGTGTGATGGTGGAGGACCCAACAGGGAATTGCAATGACAACTTGCTCTCCTATGAGCAAGTTGTCATTGCGACTAACTGCTGGGTCTAATCCGAGAGTCTGATGCCTTGTCCAGACTAATACTGCTGTTTTGCAAAACGAACATTTTCCTGTATGTTTTGACCTCTCATCCACACGCAATCAGTGTTTTAGGTCAATAAAACTGAGATTTTTTTCAAACGGAGGGGCAAAATATCAGTAAATGTGTGGTCAAGGCCTGAATCTGTCCTTGTTTGTTTTTCACTAAAAAGAATGTTCACTATAAAACGATGTGTGTCCTATCTGTGATGCAATAAAAATATTTGTTTCTTAACAAAATATAAAGTGATTCCAGTATGTTTTAGTGTAATTTTAAGTTTTACGCATATTTTGATGATTATCAGGATAATATTGTGACTTGCAATTATTTTGACCAGGATAATTGTGACATTAAATTTTCATATTGTCCCACCCCAGTACTAGAAGAGTACTAGCCCCAGTACTTGCAACATTTTATTTCACCTGCCATTTTTTAAAATCTGCAGCCACAAAACAGCACTGTGTTTGAAATCGATCACTCATTCCTTACTCCCTATGGAGGGAGCTCTATGTAGAGGACTATATAGTGAGCTCATCAGCTAAATGCAAAAACACTTTCGGACAATACTCGGGTCATTTTATATGTCGTTAATTATGTCCTTACTGTCGCAAAATTAAAACGTGCTAGATCAACATTGGCTGATGGACCATCCATAATAAATACAAGTATGCATTTTTGTGATTAGTACATGATATCATACTGAGCATTTTTTTCCCCAAATTAATAAATGCAAAGTAATTTGTGGCCATTTGTGTTGTGATGCACTGCTCTGCTCATGTTAAACATTATTTTCGCGCGATTTGTCTCATGCCTGCCGCCATAAAGAAATACTTAATAACACTCTTTATAAAACAGCTTTTAAAGCTCTGTGGAAACGCCACCCAATATCAATCTTTGTTTGTCTCACGATCATTCAAATATTTTTGATTAGGAGAAGAAGTCTGCATATAGACGGGAGGTTGAACAGCTGGCCCGCTGGTGCGGCCATAACAACCTGAAGCTGAACACGCTCAAAACTGTGGAGATGACAGTAGGCTTCAGGAGGAGCCCCCCATCACTGCCCCCCCCCCTCACCATACTCAACGGCACAGTGTCTGCGCTGAAAACCTACAGATTTCTGGGCTCCACAATCTTCCAGGACCTCAGGTGGGCATCCAACATAGACAAAAATCATCAAAAAGGCCCAGCAAAGGATGTACTTTCTCCGCCAGCTCAGGATGTTCCTCCTGCTTCAGGAACTACTGATTCCGTTCTACATTGCAATAATCCAGTCTGTCTTCTGCACATCCATCACTGTCTGCTTTGGATTGGCCACCAAACAAGACAGAGACAGAATACAATGGACAGTTAAGTCTGCAGAGAAAATCATTGGTGCCAACCTGCCTTCCATTCAGGACTTTTTCATCTCCAGAGTCAGGAAATGGGCAGGTAACATCACTGCAGACCCATCACACCTTGGTCACAACCTGTTCTGATTCCTCCCCTCTGGTAGGCGCTAAAGAGCACTGTACACCAAAACAACCAGATATAAAAAGTTTCTTTCCATGGGCTGTCATTCAAATTAATGCTTAACACTATCAAATAAATCCAACCATTTTGTATATACTGTACTGTATATTGTACGTATACTGGTACGCTCTGTCATGTATACATCTACCTCAGTCATGTATGTAAGAAACCTGCTAACATTTATTTCAGCATCTCTGACACTTTGGGTGGCAATGTGGCTATTGTGAGAAGTGCCATTTGCAAATTCATACCTTGTGACAAAGTTCTCATCCTATATGAGTTCTGACAACATCTGTCACACACACAGTTTCAGCCTCTCTCTCTCTCTCTCTCACACACACACACACACACACACACACACACACACACACCCCGTTTCTGTCTCCAAACTGCCTTTCCTCCCACTTAGTGCCTCAAATGCTGAGAAGGAAAATGCCATATGAGCAAGCACATTAGCATGACTAAAATGGTAAAACAGAGTGAAGCCTCTTCAAAGTGGTGGTGTGCTAATAGCTGCGGGCTGTCAATCGTCCTGCGAGTGGGTGTGGGAAATCTTCCTTAAGAAGCCAACCTGGTGTGTGTGTGTGTATGCGTGTGCGCACATGTGTATGATGACAGTGAAGAGGAGCACCATCCATACTACAGGGAAGAGGCTTGTTCCCTGGTAATTGGCTTGTTCAGAAGCCAGGAAGGAGCTCCCAGCAGTGAGGAAGAAACACACATCCTGTCACGCTGCTTGTTATTAGCAGGGACAAGTCTGAGAAGAGATGAGACGAGGCCTGTTTGTATGTATGTGTGTCTAGGAAGAGGGGTGCCACTTCTCATCTCAAACCACTTAACCTGAGTGTTTCTTGTCCATATAGGCTGGCAGCAGTCGAGTTGACAGTACTTGGCTTGTGTGTGCTCTACTCTCTCCCATTCCCCCAAGGTCCACTATAGGAGGCCAGCATTCTGTCACGATGGCCTCAGCTATCAATTCCAGGCCTGGGGCAGCAGTGTGTGCTCTTGCAGGCCAACTCCCAAGAAAATTGTGAGAAATAATGTAAAATGTGCATGCCCTCTCCTACAACAGTATGCATGGCATTTTCCACTAAGTTTGACTCTACCAAAAATCCCATTTTACCATACTACGGCAACCCAAAATCTTCTTAAACAAAAGGATAAATACATTAAGTGAAAAAACAAACAAACCCCAAAACATTAATGGAACCCCCCCACCCATATCATGAAAACATCTGTGTGGTTACTCTGGTCCAAGGCTTTTCTTAAGTGATGGGCCTGGTCAGAAGGGATGGAGGAAGTGTAATGACAGTCAAATGGCCTTAAAAAAGGCAATAAGATGTGCTTGATTAAGCCATCGGGAGGAAACCCAGTTCAATTACAGCTTCCCTCTTGCTAGCTGAAGTCATTGCCAGGCAGCCAGCTAGCAGGCAGGCCACTCAGGCAGCCAGTAAGTCAATTGCCTGTCAATCAGCTGGCCTATCAGCCAAGTAAGACTTTGACCTGTGTCCTAATTCCAAGCTGCCCTCCTCACATAACCCCCCCCCCCACTTTTTCCCCCCAACTGTCCCAGTTGCCTATGGGTGTGTTAATGAAGCTTAACATGTTCTAACTAATAAGATGGAAGGATTGAGTGGTCATGAGGTCTCTCTTAACCTTCATTACCTGCCCTCACTCTTTATACATCCAGTACTTCATATATTGCCCATCTTCTTTCAAGTGCTATGAAGCAAACAGGGTCCTGAAACAGCAGTAAGACAGTTTACCACCAGCTTTTCACTGAACCCATTCTAAAAGAATGTCTTCCATTTATTTCGTACTGCTAGTATCAAGGTATCTATCCTATGCAGTTTGGGGGACCCCTTCCTAAAGAGCCATAGTTTGTTGTGTTTTGGCTTTACTAAGGTACCCATTTTTCAATGAATGGGTGAAACTGAAAACAACCAGTCACCTAAATCAACGTGTTAACAGGTTAGCAGTGTAAATGATGTGTATAGTGCACTGTGAAATTCTGTTGGTTTTCTTGTTTGATCTATGTTTTTCTTATAACATTTCAATTCGATGCCTCCCACCCTTTTTTTCCCCCCAAATCAGCCATTTTGAGGGATGGCACATGGGATTTCTCTGTTCTCTCCTGTTAAAATTGTCTTGTTTTTTTTTAAACCCAACTTTAAAAAACTTTGGAGTAGAGTGGAGAGGAGGTAATGATGGAGAAGGAAGTGAGGGGAGATCTGGTCAGTGCATGAACCCCGTGCATGAACCAGTAGCCTTCAGATGAACTTGCTCCCTGGTGACTCCTGCCCTTCTCTGGGCCAACTACCTGCTGGTGGAATGGCAGATGTCTGATATGGGGCATGGAGTGCATGTGTGTGTGTGTTTGTGTGTGTTTATATCAAAGATGGCAGAGGAAATTAAGGATGCAAGGGGAGTTGAGGGGGATTGAGTAGGAGGTAAAGCTGTTAGTTGGTGGTGTGGGAAGGGAGAACCTGATGGGTTGAGGGGATTTTCCTGGTCTGTCTGTCCGTCAGCCTGTCAGCCTCCTGTCCAGATTAGCCTTTGCAGTAGGTGAGGGGTCTAACCTCCCCGTGCACCCCTCCTGTCAGCCAGCACACACTGGTAGGATCAGACCTGGCCATGACCCATCACATGCCAGCTCCTCAAGCGCTGTCTGACCTCCATTTGCCTCTTTCTAGTTATCCTGCAACCACACCCCCCCCTTTTACCCCCACTCATTATCTCTCCAGGTGCTCTGTTGCGCTTTTCAACACGCTTTTTTTTTCAGGTTCCACATAATTTTACCTCATGTTTTGTACCCATCACTCTATGGGCTACAATCTAGACCATACAATACACATAGAAGCAGGTGTAGGCTGCAAAACTTCAAAAATAACTCAATACAAAAATGTGTAATCAATCCATTATCCAAACCGCTTATCCTGCTCTCAAGGTTGCTGGAGCCTATCCCAGCAGTCACTGGGCGGCAGGTGGGGAGACACCCTATACAGACCGCCAGTCCATCACAGGGTCCACACACACACACACACACACACACACACACCTAGGGACAATTTAGTATGGTCGATTCCATATTATATATATATATATATATATATATATATATATATATATATATATATATATATATATATACATAGAGAGAGAGAGAGCGAGAGAGAGAAAGAGAGGAAACAACTTTATTCAAACCAACATGTTGCAACGATTTATTCGCTTTTCAAATAAATATTTAAATTTATAATAATCATGATTAATAATATTAATAATAATAATTAATATCTAATTTTTAAATTTGTAATTAATAAATGACATCAATCACACTACAACCAACCTGGGGGATTTTTAGTTTCTAGGCATGAATACTATGAACACACATGGTGCTAAGCATTACTCAAAATTAACCTAGATTTAATAGAATACTCCGTAAAATTTTGCATTTTTCACGTCTGAGAATTTTAGTTAAAAATGGACAACTTTGCATCTATTGGTTTGACAATTTTCTTAATCCATTCTAATATAGATGGCCAGTCTGCCTCTGCACAGGACATCAAAACGCGTGTTAATTAAATTTTAAATTCTTTAAACACTAACCAGTAAAAATGTAACAGGGAAAAGAAAGACAATTGACCAAAATAAATTAAAAAAAGAAACAGAAAAACTTTCCCTAAGATGAATACTTCTGAAATACTTAAGTCAAAGAAACTGACAGACAGAAAGACAGAAAAGTGTTAAGGCACATTTCACCAAAACTCATCCGTGCCTTTTTCGAAGGGTTAAAAGCAAAAAGTCATAGGCATGTACCCTCCTACCTACTTGTGCGTTAAATGTGAGTTCATTGCATGCTAACTTTGAGACGAGTGCCAAGCCTAAAAATACATAAAATTGTCCGGCAGTAGAAAGTGTTCCTCATAAGAAAAAGTATGGAGACGAACATGTATGAGAAAGTGCTTAAGAGGAGAGTCCTGCCCCACCCTGTAGCTTTAGGGATGCTGCTGCAAGTGGAGCGCAGATCATAAGTTAGGAGGATACGGGTCACAGTAAAAGTTATGCATTTACGGGGGCACATCTGTTCTGTGATGCCCACACAACGGCTCAGGCTCTCTGGGAACCTCAAACACTAACAGTGAGACAGACAGACAGCTGTGTGGTACTGACCCAGAGCTGGTCCCCTGGCTTGCACAGCAGTGAGAGATGGGTTCAGCCCCGGGACGCAGATCCCTGAGGTCTGTTCTTCTCAGACTCCCACTTAAACTCCCCAAGGCAGGCAGGTAGGATGAAACCTGTCACACACACACACACACACATACAAACACAAAGGGTATGAGGGTCTGTTCAGAAGAAGAGAGAAAAAAAAACAAATTAGAAAGAAGACACCAACTGCTACAGTGAGACAATAAAGTTCAACAGCCCCTTATTAATGCAATGATGACACCTGAAATCCTTTGCCCCAGTACAGAATATTTGATAATGTCACACTCCCATGTCTGATACAGAGGTCCGTTTTGTATTTGCAACTCTTTACTGGAACATAAAGTAGGGATGGGCAATATTAACAATCCAAATATAATATTTTTGACAATATCTCATTATGAATAAATTTCCCCCCTTTTTCCTCCCCAATTGTACTTGGCCAATTACCCCACTCTTCCGAGCCGTCCCAAACACTGCTCCACCCCCTCTGCTGATCTGGGGAGGGCTGCATACTACCACATGCCTCCTCCGATACATATGGAGTTGTCAGCCGCTTCATTTCACCTGACAGTGAGGCGTTTCGCCAGGGGGACATAGCACGTGGCAGGATCACGCTATCCCCCCCACCCCCGAACAGGCGCCCCGACCAACCAGAAGAAGTGCTAGTGCGGCGACCAGGACACATACCCACATCCAGCTTCCCACCTGCAGACATGGCCAACTGTGCCTGTAGGGACGTCTGACCAAGCCAGAGGTCATTTGAACAGGGATTCGAACCAGCGATCTCCGTGTTGGTAGGCAACAGAATAAACCGCCATGCTATCCGGACGCCCAATATCAATAATTTGACAATATTTTGTGGATGATTATTGGTGCTTCCATAAGATATTTACACTCAAGAAGATTTTGAGGGATAATCATTAGGAATGTGGAAATGATGACCAAGCCAGTACATTCATTTTTGTTTTATTTGGCTAAAACGGTCCGATAGCTTCAAAGATTTGTATCATTTTACTGTAATGCAGCTTTTATCACCAGGGAATGAGAACTTTTAAGTTATATCACAATATTATGATAATCAATGTCCCAGATGATATTTAGTCCCAAATCAAAATAGACGATATATGAGGATATTGTCCAGCTCGAATACCTAAAGTTATTAAATTCCACAAGGAAAAACGAAGCAATAATTAACTGATGAACTTGTTACTTATTTAAAATTATAATATTTCTACTTATTTATTTATTTATTAGTTTGTCAGGGACGATGCAAAAACATTGTAACCAGTTACAATAACATAATAAAGATGTGTTGCATATAGGTTTTCTAGCAAAGGCTAATTTGCAAACCCTGTCCCTGGTTAGGCTTTTCTACTTTTAGCAGCCATACCAATATGAACAAATAGACATGCATATTAGGGTTAATCCTCCTGCCTGTGCCCCTGACCAAGGCAATGGAAAGAAGGACAAGAGTTGGTCCCCGGGCGCTACAGCTGCCCACTGCTCCTATACCATAGGAAGAGTTAAATGCAGAGAACACATTCGTTGTAAGAATACAATGACAAAAAATTGGCTTTATTTTTCTCTCTATGTACTCTGCCTCTGCCAAATGACAGAAGCTAAGTAGGTGTGGGCTTGGCAAGTACTTGGATGGGAGACCTCCCAGGAAAATGAGTTGCTGCTGGAAGTGGTGTTGGTGGGCCAGTAGGGAGTAGTCTTCCCTCTGGTCCAAAAAAAAGGAAAAAAAATCCCAATGTTCCAGTGCAGTGACGGGGACACTGTGCTGTAGGAGATGCCGTGTCCTTCGGATGAGACGTTAAATTGAGGTCCTGACTCACTGTGGTTATTAAAGATCCCATGTCACTTATCGCAAAGAGTAGGGGGTCCCCTGGTATCCTGGCAAAATTCCCAGCCTGGCTGTCTCCATCTGGCCACCTAATCATTCCCCTGTGTAATTGGCTCAATGATTCCCTCCCTCCACACCTCAAGCTGATGTGCAGTGAGCATTCTGGTGCAAAATGGCTGCCATGCATCACCCAGGTGGGTGGTACACATTGGTGGTGGTTTGAGGTGAGTTCCCCCCCTTCCCTGTGAAGCGCTAGATAAAGCGCTATAGAAAATGTAATCCCTTATTATTATTATTATTATCAAAAATGTTCATAACATATCATTATAACCAAAAGTACATTAGTTAAATTCAGCACATAATAGAAATTGCGATTCTCATACATGTGACATGATCATACAAAAATTACAATATTTACATCACATCACAATCAAACGTGTGTTGTGTAAGTGTATGCGTGCACGTGTGCATGTTCCCCAATTCATGGTAATATATGTATAAGTGCATAATGTTTATTGGTGTGTGCATGTGCGCATGCATGCGTGTAATCTTTGAGTATGTATGTATGTTTGTCTATAGGTCTCTGTTCCTCTGTGTGTACATGTCCATGCGCATATGTACGCACACAAGCATAAGTGCATGATCAGGATTAATGATTGCAAGTTTTGGGTTTTTTTTCAGCCAGTATTTTACCTTTTCATTAAACGTTTTCAGATCAGTTAGTGTTTTTATTTCTGTTGGTAGGGCATTCCAAAAATGTACCCCTTTTACTGAAAAAGATGACTGACCGAAAGTAGCTTTACGCTGTGCCACCTACAGTTGCCATTTGCCGATACCCTAGTGGCGATTCTATTAGTGTTTGCGTTTGTGACATTTTAACAAAGTACAGCTGGGACAAGATTGTTCAGACATCAATTTGATAAAAGAAAAATTGATAAAGCTGTCTTAACTCTGCAACTTGTACTTTTTCAAAGTTATACAATGGTGCCATTTCATTTGATTTTGATCCATTATTTTCAGTGCTTGTTTGTATAGTGATGTAACAGGTTTGACAGTTGACTGTGAAGACTGGCTCCATACAGTAACACAATAAGATAAATGTGAAAATATCATGGTATGCATTAACAGCTGAACTGCCTTAAGGGGTATGTCTTATGGTTGTTTTTTTTTAAAACAGTTTAAGATTTGTCTTTACTGTCTTACATAGCTGTTTAATGTGTTTATCAAATTTTGAGTTGGGAGTCCAAAAGGACACATAATAATTTAAAATAACCGACTTTCTTTATTTCCTCTTGAACTGTTTTAATTGTAAGTTTATCTTCTGCTTTCCATCTCATGGAAAAACATAAGACAGTCTTTTTAAGATTCAGGGTTAGATGACTGTTTTTCAGTCATTGGGATACACCCTCCATTTCACTTGTTAATGTCTCTGCTGCTACACGGGGTTTTAACTGATACATAAATGATTGTGTCATCAGCATACACTTGAGAACCAGCTCTTTTACAGGATGTTGGCAAATAAGCTGAAAAGCAAAGACCCCAAGTTCGAGTCTTGTGGAATACCTATTCTAGATTGTCGGGGACTGAATTTTTTGCATTGATTTTAACACATTGCTCTCTCTACATTCGAGATATGATGCAAACCTGCCAGTTGCTTGCTCTGAAACATTAAAGGTGCTAAGTTTGTTCAGAAGTATGTCATGGTTCACGTTGTCAAAAGCCTTTTTAAAGTCTAAAAACACCCCTCTCACTACATTACCCATGTCTAGTGAGCTCTTGATGTTTTCAGCGAGGTAGCAATTGGCCATTTCTGTTGAGTACCCTGGCCTAAATCCAAATTGTCTAAGATAAATAAGTTCATTGCTTTCAAGGTGGTCAACCAGTTGTTCTGCAAAAACCTTTTCCAGGACCTTTGAGCAAGCGGGTAGAATAGAAATTGGTCTGTAATTGCCTACTAGGTCTTGTGCTCCAGCCTTAAAAAATGGCATGATGATCACCGTTTTCCAGCTTTGTGGGAATTTGCCAGTTTTGATGGAGCAGTTTATCAAATGCATTATAGGTTTGATCAGAGTGAAGTTGTGTGTTTTGATAAGAGGAGTATCCAACCCAAACAGATCCTTTGCCTTTGAATTACTTAATTTATTAATGATTTTACCCACTTTCTCCTGCCGGTATCTACTCCACTGAATGATTAGTTAATGGGCTGGGGTTTAATTGTATCTTGCCAGATAGTAAGATCAGGATCAGTAGCATACTGGGAGCATGTCGCTTGCTTCTTTTCCAAGTGTTTTGTATGTTTGGTAAATTACAAGGTATCCATGTCCAAGGAAATTCAATATCTGCCTTTCTTTCATTCAAGGATGCAAAGTAGCCAGCTATTTATGGCGTTTGTTTTTCTGCATTAAAGCATTGTCCAAGTGGCACCAGCAAAAGCCAACAGCAAAGCAACAGTGAGCAAACATTTCCATTACCTCTGTGCTTATTGTCCAAATTACCTCTTTGTTTTAGGCATGTCCTTGTGATCACAAAGTTGAAACAGTTCATCTGGACACAACGTTTATTGGGAGAAATGTGTCATCACTCAAGACAAGACTGAAGAGGTCACTTGGATGAATGATGAAACATTTCTCCCAATAAACACTGTGTCCAGACAAACTGATTCAACTTTGTGATTTCCTTACCTGGATTATTGAGCATGCATAAAGACACCTTGTACTGGTGAGTACTTTTTTGTTTTTTTTAAATTTTCCCCTTTTTTTCTCCCCAAGTGTCAATTATACCCATCCAATTACCCCAATCCTCTGAGCCATCCCGGTCACTGCTCCACCCCCTCTGCGTTCTTCCGCCCTCTTCATTCTCTGGACAGTGGAATTTTTTGACTGTGTTGCACTGAGTGGACTGCATTGTTAACTGTGTTTTTTTGTTTTTGGTGGTGTCGTTTTTGGGAAGTTTAGGATGTGTGTTTTTGTCTTTCGTGTCACACTGCTGTGGGCTGGGGGAAATGGAACTTCGTTTCTTTTGTGTATGAAAGTACACAAAAGAAATGACAATAAATCGTTCCTGATTCCTGATTCTGTCGAGCTGGGGAGACTTGCAGACTACCACATGCCTCCTCCGATATATATGTGGAGTCACCAGCCACTTCTTTTCACCTGACAGTAAGGAGTTTCACCAGGGGGACATAGCACATGGAGGATCACGCTGTTCCCCCCAGTTCCCCCTCCCCCCTGAACAGGCACCCCGACTGACCAGAGGAGGCGCTAGTGCAGCGACCTGTTCACATACCCACATCCGGCTTCCCACCCGCAGACACGGCCAATTGTGTCTGAAGGGATGCCCGACCAAGCCAGAGGTAACACGGGTATTCGAACTGGCGAGCCCCGTGTTGGTAGGCAATGGAATAGACCGTTACGCTATCCGGACACCCCGTGAGTATTTATTTAAAAGCAATGGCTAAAACAGTGAGTAGTAGCAATGAGAAGCAGCATAAAAGGATAAGAGTGTAGCCTAACAAAACACCCATATCCTTGGCAGCCATTTTGCCAGTTTCTCTACCTCAAAAAACATCTGGTAAATGTACTAGTTAATGCACTTGTAAAATGAGCTCTTAGTGGCAGATAATGGGAAGTAAGAAGCATAAATAAGAGACCCACCAATTTCTTGAGTGAAAGGGGTTCATCTCCCAGAACGATTCCACTTCTGCAGCAGAGGTTCCTAAATATGGCATCTGCCATTTCCAACCTGAGTCTTGTAGGGGTAATCCTGGAAACCAGTTCCACCAGAACCATGGGAGACACATCTAAAATATATGAGGTGAGAATAGATGCCATTTTGTTGTGTTGTAAAAAGAAAAAAACAAACAAACAAAACTCAACAAAGGTCAATTTCTACACTGAGGCCTGGCCATTTAAGAAGGTTAAGAATTCAGCTGGGAACAGTGAATTAACAAATGTGCTGCTCTCTCTTAAAGTTACAATCCTGAGGATACACGCTGTGACTAGTCACCTCAACAGCAGGGAGGAAGCCAGGGTAAGTAAGCCACTGACAGGACTTACAGGAGCCAGCCTAATTAACCAAGCCGAGAGTAATAAGTATTTAGGGTCTTTTAAAAAGAGAGTAGCTGTATTAACAGTACCTTTACATGCAATCTAGTATCCTTGTTATAATCGGATTTTTGGAGTATCCCATTTATGTGTTTGTGCATATAAATATCTTACCCTGGTTACAGAAATCCGGATAACCCCTTATCCCGGTTTTGAAAAACCAGAACAAGCTAGCTGAGTTACAAGGAAAGAAACCGGATTACTGTGGCATGTAAACACCTCATCCAGGCTATGCTTTATTCATCCCTGAGGGGATGAATAAAGTATTCCGATTATCTGCTGCAGCATATTACTGGACTTTTGAGTCAAACAGTGGCATAACAAACAATGGTGGCTGACCTGGTACCAAAAAAAACTGAAATACTTTGATCCTTCAAATATGAAAAAAAGTTTCAAGGCACTCAAGTGAAATGAAAGAGGCTCACAGGGTTGTGAAAAAAAGCTGGAAGCAGCACAGAATAATCACAGACGATTAAATCGATTAAACAGTTTAATCATGTATACAGAGACATGAATTACCAGATTACTATTTGTTCCATGTAAACATCATATCTTGAATATGATCAAAGCCAAGACAAGACTCATAACCAATGTGCATGTAAACATACTCGGTCTCACGTCTCACTGGAGTGGACTAACAAGGTACCCTGGATACCCTGCTGCTGCCTTCAGCTTCTGCCCAGCCTTACTCTGAGTGGCTTTAATATGGATCAAAGGTTTTATCAGTTCATCTGAATACAACGTTTATTGACAGATATGTTTCATCACTCAACTAAGTGAAATCTTCAGTCTAGTGACATCTTCAGTCAGACTGAAGATGTCACTTAGTTGAGTGATGACACATATCTGTCAATAAACATTGTATCCAGATGAAGTGATTCAACCTTTGATTTTCTTACCTGGATTATTGAGCATGCATCAAGACACTTAATATGGATCATTTTCTATTAAATGGCCTACTACTGGCAACCTCTGCTATACCACTGGTGGTTTGAGTCCCAAAGAGACCTGAATTCTTATCTTTTAGTTTTCTGTAAAATAAAGAGAAGCCAGTTGGGTAATTTTTCTTAAACCTGCTTCTGTGCTGAAGTGCTCTGTGCTGTCCTGCTGAGTGGTGCTACCTTACAACCCTGCTAAATGCTAACAAATGTCCTAGTTGATGCTTTCTATCACTGGCATATGTATAGCTAATAATATCCAAATCCTGAACACTTCTGCATTTGCTCATTTAAATGTTTTCTGTCAGGTGGAACCTTGACTATAAAAATGATAAGGGATGTTGGGTCAGCTCTACTAACGTTTTGTAACAGTGCAAACCCTCTTTCGGCATTAAAAATCAACCATCAAGATTTACCTTAAGGACACAATGGGGATTTTGTGCAAATGAGGAGGGAAATGTGGGTCAGACGTTTTTGCACCTCAGATTCATTGTATATGCATTTATAGGAGTTACCCTTTTTAAAGTGCAAAATATTGGGAGATTATGGAAATAAACCCTAAATGTCATTTATCAAGACAGATAGTAATTACAACCTTGGTGTTATTTAATGCCTCTGAGAAGCATAGTGCTGTGCTGCTGACATGGCTGCGATCATTGTGATTTGCAGAAAACACCGCAGGATACAGAGAGAGCGAGAGAGAGAGAGAGAGAGAGCGTTTGAGAAAGGATAGTTTTCTCTGCATGTGTAGATTTATTTACATGTCAGAAGAAAATATAGTGCAAACTTATCTCCTGCCATATCATAATACTCTCAATTTGCTGGAAGAAATGAAAGAAGATCTGGAGCCACAAACCAAAAGGAGTCATGCAGTTCCAGCAATAATGAAACTCTGTGGCCACACTTCATTTATTTGCCTCGAGTTCATTTCAGGAAATGGTAGAATTTATGGCTTGTTTGTCACAGTCAGCATTATCAGCCACCGTATCACAAGTCCTTTATGCACTGATGCAAAGGGAGCAGAATCCTATACAATTCGCAAATCACTGTGATTCCCTCAATGTAATGAAACAGGAATTTTATAATATAGCGCAGTTTCCAAATGCAGTAGCAGCAATTAAAGAGACACATGCAAACGTGTTTATATAGCGCCAGTTACATTGAGATTAACAAAGCTACACCTATGTTAATCATTTTGCCCAGTTTTAGTAGATATCGCGTTAAACTGCCCACCCCCATCATTTGTCCCAACTGTTGGCAAACCTGTGCTAATTTGGGTTTCTCTTCGTAGATCTAGCCCATAGTGTTTTGTATCTTCATAGCAGCCAAATGCAGAAGACAGGTAGCAGTGAGTATGAAGACGTTATGAAGTCATCATGGCAAGCAGGCAGTTATTATAGAACAACCTAGTAAAAGACTTATCACCAGACACTTTAAAACCAATAGCTCTAAAAACTCAGGTTTGACTATGTTTTTTGTTCAGCATTAGGGAAGGTGCCGAGATAGCAATGACAGTTTTATTTGTCTGGTGTCAGCTTTATTTTGAACAGATCTGCTTTTCGGTGTTCAAACACAACTGCAATAACCATGACTCACCATAAGTGTTAGTAGGATATAGAAAACCAGCAATCTTCAAAAGTGTAACTTTAACAACTATTCAAGGTGCTACTCATCTCATTTAAGTAGAAGTGCTTGAAATGGCGAACAGTGGTGTGGCTGCACTGCAAAGCATGCAGGGGTATAACAGTATGAATATGAAATGGGCTGTTTCTGCAAAAAATTATTTGTGCCAAGTCAACCTTCTTTGGATGACTCTATGAAAAGAATTAATTTTCAGTGTGCTGTCTTTGAATGACTCATGATTGAATTAATTTTCAGTGTGCTGTCTTTGTAATGGGGTCATGATTGAGATTATCCTTGCAATTCTTTAAGTTTTCTGGTAGAATACTATACCCTGGCTGATGAGTGCAAAGTGTTCTGCCAGGTCCTTCCAGCCCTTCTCCACCAGGTTCTGGTTCAGTTTGAGGTGCTGCTGACACCAGAACTCCACTGCTGCAGACAGCATGCCTATCACAGTCCCCGCTAGCCGCAGCTCCTGCCGTGCCCTCCTCTCAGTGTAGTCCTTTAGTGTGGGCAAACAACATCATCCTTTACTGTCTCACTGTTAAGTAAACAAGCCCCTATGAATAGCAATAATGTTAAGCCAAAAGTCAGACCACAAAAACTGATCTTGTTTTACTGTAAAGGTTTAGAATATACAATGTTTGTTTAGTGTTACGAGCAGGTTTCAAAACTAACTTGTGGTCCATCTACCAATGGGCGTTAAAGTGAATAAATTTACTGGGCAGATATATTTTAACAGGCCAGAAAACTGTATATAATGCTTTAAAAATAATTTTCGTTCATTAGAAGTAATTACCTAAAGGTTTTAGTATCCAAATTAATCTTTAGCCTTAGCTTAAAGAGAGTTATGAAAATTTAATAACAGATTCACAACTTTTATTAGAAACATCTCTGGTTTTAACAAACACAATTCATTTTAATGAAGATAGTTGTGAAAAAAAAACATGAGGCTGAGCTCATTAACTTTATTTTTAGGAACTGTTTTCCCAAAGACTGTCTTACAGAACAGCCGATCAATGACCTTTGTATTAGCAGGCTACTTTTATCTATTGATTCGATTCATACACATGTCCACATCAAAATTCTTTTGGTGAACAGTGAGGGTCAAAATTGCCTCACTCGGTCAATGACCCAGAAAATACAGCAATTCAGACCTGGCTATGCAGTTCACAAATTACTTTACCAGCCAACTGGACAGTGACTCCAACTTATTTATCTGCCGAAGCTAATTTACCTGCATTGGGTGCTTGGCGGGCGTAAATTTTGGACTTGCTCAATTTGTTTTCTGCTTTTTTGTCGTTTTTAAATCAAATGTGCACAAAACATACCAATCCATACTCAGTTTACCTCCATGGTAGCCTGTTCCCAGACTAAGGCCTGTACCAGGACCTGGGTAAGCTGCTTAACGGTCCTGGACAACAGAGTGGACCACTCCCACACTGTCCAGAAAGTGGAGTGCAGCAAAGAGTCTGATGCAGACAACTGAGTGACTCCTGCTCCTCCAGGAGGTAGAAAATCCCTACAGCAGACAAAATTGAGACAAAAATGTACAAATACCACACCTTAAAATACTTCCCTGCAATTTTTTTCACATGTAAAAAAAAGACTATACTCTTATCATGCTTAAAGAAAGTATGACTTTCTCATATAAGGTAATTAAGTGGATAAAAAGGGAAACTTTATGTGAAAGATGAAATCCAATTCTTGAAATCCAATGAATTCAACATCAGACAAAGGCCTGATTTTTTTAAATTATCTTTTGCAGTATACAGTATTAATTCTGTAGGGTTGCTGTTGCTCTCTGACCAACTGGTGCGTTATCCTAGATGCATGTAACCACATAAAGAAGAGAGGGTCACACTCAGAAATATACCACTCTATAGATGTACTATATTATCTGTCTGGCAGAACATCAGCATGTACAAAACAGGGAAAATCCCTACTTAAGGAGGCCAGGTAAGTTAACAGGTGAATGCAATCACCAGTCACTGTGCCTTCATCCAGAATGAAAGATGAATCAATAATCAAAAATATATTTGTCAATAAAAAAAGTTTATTTTTCCTTCAAACTATATAATCTCTGTATAGCTGACTCACTCAATGGTGTGACTGACTCATAGCACTGCAGTAAAAAAAAAGATTTCAACTTGCCAAACTTTTTTTAAAAAAAAACACATATTATCTCATCTTCCACAGAAAATCCCATCAGAACTGGGCGGATGCAGCCGAGGCTCATGAATGACAGAAAAGTGGCCATGTCAGGGTACGCTACCATCTCCTACTCCATTGAGAGTTTCAAAGAAATTTTGACACTGTAACAAGACATAATCCTGTCTCATAATACTTTATATGGATTTATTATAAATTACATGAGTATTTACCCCACAGTGATCGTGTGAAGTTCTGCCTGGAAGAGTTTGAGAACAAATGCTAGAAGCCCACTAAAGAACTGCAACAGCGCAGGTGTGGTTTGGCCTGGGAGTGGGTGACAAGTATCCTTGCTGGACTGACAATAACTAGAGTGACAAAAAACGATAAATAATACAACTGATTTTAATAAGCTCTCAGCTATTAAGGTAGCATATGAATATTTGTACAAGAAATTTCGCTAAATACCACCGGTTAAGATGCTTACCTGGTAGCTGATTCTATAAAAGACCAGAGGCCTTTTTTGCACTGTGGACACTGCAACACCTGAGTAAAATATTTTTTCACTGTGCTGGGAGACTGCCAAGGAGGATTGATCATTATCAATATGTGCAAAACCTCCTGGAAATTTCTGAGGAAGACAGGGGTGGCATTACCCTGTAGGGTAAAGATGGCATAAGGGTTTAATATCAAGCAGCATTTTCTTTTGTATGTTACAACAATCTGCTGAAGTTCATTCAAAATTTCGTTTATTGAAGTGCATTTCACAAAGCCCCTCAGAGAGTGACACTGGAGCTAGCCAATATTTTTAGTGCAGTTTTTGCGCTGTACACATATTAACCCTGGATGGATATATAGTGGCAGTTTGGTGTGGTTATTCTGGTCCCACCTGCACAGCGAACTCCAGGAGAGAGACCATGTAGGGCGCTGGCGGTAGCACACATGGGAACAGTTCACTTCTGATTGAGTCTAAGGCCTCACAGAAGAGACCACACTCTATCATACAGGCAACATTGGTGAAGTCTGCTACGATTATCTGGAGGTGAAACAGTGACACATAAGAGAAGAAATGGCACACACGGAAACAGCGAGAGGTGAAGCAGAGAAAAAGAAGCAGAGACAAGAAGCATAGAAGGGTAATGAGAATAGGAAAAGTAGCAGAATCAAAAGTTTGTAGAGATGGGGTCATATCTGACAGTTATCAGCTGATAGCATATGCAGTTAGAAAGCACAAAATGGTAATACATAAGCACTTATAATACCAATCTCATGGATCCACTTGGGTAATAGAAAGGATGGTGAAGACTACTTTTAATAGAACTGCCAATCAACATTCTCAGATCAGTTGACAGCATTGGTTAAATCAATGACCTGGGTATGTTGCACCCTTGCTCTAGATGTCACTTTACATTGAAATGTGTGACATAAATGAAATTGAATGACCCTTTTTATGATGAAAAACACCTATTTTAAAGATGTACTGAAAAGGTGAATGTGTGTGCGTGCATGCGTGTCTACCTGCGAATGTGGATGATGTGGATCACGCAAACCCAGAAATTCAAGGAAGACTGGTCTCGTCTGACCCTGTGGAAAACGATCCACATCAGGCAGTCAATGCATTAAAGGCAACTGAATGGAACATTTGGCATTTCTGTTTGTTGAGGTTTAATTCAATAATCATTATGTGCATTAGTATGTACACAGATCCAGCCCTACCTCCCGTCTGTCAATGTATTCCCTTAGCTCCGACTCCAGCTCAAAGAAGCTGACATTGAGGCATTTGGCCCTTTTTGTTTCAGGCAGTTCATCGTCGTCTTTGTAGAAATTCATATAATGGTCCTGTCAAAGAAAAAAGAAAAGAAAAAAGACAGCTGACCTAAAAGCTATGATCCTGAAGATCGCCATTTTTGTTGAATTTGCTGACACCTACAAGATGCTAACGTGGTAATTGTGTCAGCACCTTTTCCACCACTGAACTGAAAAAAATGGTGTCAAACCTGTTTTAAGCCATTTTCTACAAGCTTGTTAAGTTCTTACATCTTTAGTTTCACACACACACACACACACACACACACACACACACACACACACACACACACACACATGTAGCACTTTGAACCAAGGTCCTATACTGGATGAATGCCGTGTGAATAATGAACTGTTAGAGCACCTTCTGGATAAAGTTAGCTTATATTTGGAGTGGGGGGAACCCAGCCACAAGGATGCACACGCCAGTGCATTCTTAGTGCTGGTCTCGAGCCTGGATAAATGGGGAGGGTTGCGTCAGGAAGGGCATCTGGCATAAAACCTTTGCCAAATCAAACATGCGGATCATAAATCATGTTTCCATACCGGGTTAATCGAGGCCTGGGTTACCAATGACTGTCACCGGTACTGCTGGCAAGCAGGGTGCCAATGGAAACTGCTACTGTTGGACGAGGGAGAAGGGGAGGGGGGAGGCATGTCCAGAGGGAGTGGGAGAGGAAGAAGGGTAAGCATGTAGGAGGCGAGAGTCGGAACTTTGAATGTTGGCACTATGACTGGTAAAGGGAGAGAGCTGGCTGATATGATGGAGAGAAGGAAGGTAGATATATGGTGTGTGCGAGAGACCAGGTGGAAGGGCAGTAAGGCCAGGAGCATCGGAGGTAGGTTCAAACTGGGAGGAGAAATGGGGTAGGGGTAATTCTGAAGGACGAGTATGTTAACAGTGTGCCTGGTGTGAAAAGAGTGTCTGACATAGTGATGAGTTTGAAGCTGGAAATCGAAGGTGTATTGATGAATGTTATCAGCGCATATGCCCCGCAGGTTGGGTGTGAGATGAAAGCGAAAGAAGAATTCTGGAGTGATTTGGATGAAGTGGTGGAGCGTGTACCCATGAGGGAGAGAGTGGTGATTGGAGCGGACTTCAACAGGCATGTTGGTGAAGGGAACAGAGGTGATGAGGAGGTGATGGGTAGGTATGGTGTCAAGGAGAGAAATGTGGAAGGACAAATGGTGGTGGATTTTGTGAAAAGGGTGGAAATGGCTGTGGTGAATAGATATTTCAAGAAGAGGGAGGAACACAGGGTGACATATAAGAGTGGAGGAAGATGCACACAAGTGGACATATCTTATGTAGGAGGCACGATCTGAAATGGGACAGGGGAGAACATAGCTAGGCAGCATCGGATGGTGTTCTGTAGGATGACTTTGGATCAAGAAGAGGAAAAGAGTGAAGGCAGAGCCAAGGATCAAATGGCGGAAGTTGAAGAAGGAAGACTGTTGTGTGGAGTTCAAGGAGGCGTTAAGACAGGCACTGAGTGGTAGTGAAGAGTTGCTGGATGGCTGGGCAACTACCTGCAGCAATAGTGAGGGAGACAGCTAGGAAGGTACTCTGTGTGTCTTCTGGACAGACGAAGGAAGTCAAGGAGACTTGGTGAAGGAATGAGAAAGTACAGCAAAGTATACAGAGGAAGAAGTTGGCAAAGAAGTAGGATAGAGAGATGAAGAAAGTAGACAGGCGATGCAGCTTAAAGTGAGGAGAGAGGTGGCAAAGGCAAAGTAAAAGGCGTACGGCGAGTTGTATGAGAAGTTGAATACTAAGGAAGGAGAAAAGGACCTGTACCAATTGGCTAGCCAGAGGGACTGAGCTGGGAAGGATGTGCAGCAGGTTAGGGAAACGAAGGATAGAGATGGAAATGTGCTGACAAGTAAGGAGTGTGTGTTGAGAAGGTGGAAGGACTACTATGAGGGGTTGATGAATGAAGAAAATGAAAGAGAGATGGTTGTATGATGTGGGGAAAACGAATCTGGAAGTGTGGTGGATTAGCAAGGAGGAAGTGAGGGCAGCTATTAAGAGGATGAAGAGTGGAAAGGCAGGTGGCCCTGATGACATACCTGTGGAGGCATGGAGGTGTTAAGGAGAGATGGCAGTGGAGTTTTTAACTAAATTGTTTAACACAATCTTGGAAAGTGAGAAGAAGCCTGAGGAGTGAAGAAGAAGCATACTGGTACCGATTTTCAAGAATAAGGGTGATGTGCAGAGCTGCAGCAACTACAGAGGTATAAAGTTGATCAGTCACAGCATGAAGATAGGGGAAAGAGCAGTGGAAACTTAGGTTAAGAGGAGAGGCGATGATTAGCGAGCAACAGTATATCTATGCATGCTCAATAATCCAGGTAAGAAAATCAAAGAACGTTGAATCAGTTCATCTGGATACAACGTACTATATTGACAGATGCTTTTCATCACTCAGTCTAAACTGACTGCAGGTATCCCCACTTTTGTAAACAATACAGTTGCATAATGACCACAGTGATTGCAAACATTCCCAACTCTTCTGAAAAGTACACATGGCCACTGAAACTCTAGTTATTTGTATTTGTATATGAAACTGGTCGTTGGTTTCAGTCGTTATACAACCGTATTGTTTACAAGGGTGGGGATACCTGCAGGCAGTTTAGACTGAAGAGGTCACTTAGTTGAGTGATGAAACATATCTGTCAATAAACACTGCATCCAGATGAACTGATTCAACCTTTGATTTTCTTACCTGGATTATTGAGCATGCATCAAGACACAAAGTACTGTTGTTACATTTGTGACGGGAATAGCCGTGCTAAAGAGTCACATAAAATTAAAAAGAACTAGCCGCTCCATAAGCTTTTTCTTCCAGGGCAGAAAAGTGTGGCGCATAAACCACCTGTCAACGCAACAAAGATATTTCTGCCTCCTCTTCATATAAAACTTGGATTGATGAACACTTTTGTTAAAGCAATGAACAAAGAAGGTGATGGATTTCGCTATTTGAGACAGATATTTCCAAGAATAACTGATACCAAGATTAAGGAAGGCATTTTTGTTGGTCCACAAATCAGATAGGTCATCAATGACACGGAGTTAGAAGATCCGCAAGTGGTGCCAGAGAAAATGGCATGGAAGGCAGTTAAGGATGTTGTTGAATTTTTTTTTTGGCAATTACAGAACACCAAACTACATTGAGCTGCTTGAAAACATGCTTAAAGCATACAAAACCATGAAGCGCATCATGTCATTGAAAATTCATTTTCAGCATTCACACTTGGACTTCTTCCCTGCTGATCTTGGTGCAGTCAGTGACGAACACGGTGAAAGGTTTCACCAGGACATTGCGACCATGGAAGAGGTATCAGGGCAACTTGACTCCATCAATGCTGGCAAACTATTGTTGGGACACTGACACGGAGGCATCAGATGCTGAGTACAAACGAAAATCGGCTGCAAAACATTTTTAGCTCAGTTGAACTAACACAATATGTCATCATTATGCAATTAAACATGTTAAATTCAATAATGTTTCTCTAAATTCATGTGTGATACAGCAAATCTGAAATTATTTTTGTGATCAGCTTGACACTATCATAATCTTTTTTTTTAATTCAGGACGTAAAACGTTTGAAAAAATGTGTTGTCCAGTGTTATCTTCTCCTTTACATGAAACTGAAAATAATAAACCATTTGGCAGCTGCAGTGCATGAAGTTTCTGTATTCATTATTCAATATTTATTCAGTCAGTACAGTAGCCTAACTCAAAACTTTATTGCAGACTCGGGGGCCATAACAGACAAAGACATGGTAAAAAGAAAAACAGCCATAAAAGTTAAGAACCATTGGTAAAATGACCTCAAGGTCTCAGGATATCAAGTTGTGGACGTAACTTGATAATGTAGCGCATTCGGGGGGACAACGCAACCACAGGAGCTGCCGCGGCCGGGAAGCGAACCCGTATCGCCCGCACCGCAGGAGGCATCGCTAACCGCTCGACTATGGTGTCAGGCCCGCGAGCCAGCGGCCAGCGTGTCTTCTTATTCATGCACGTTACACTACCCCCCTCCTTCGGGAAGCGCTTCCCCGCGCTTAAGCATATCAGCCCCTTCACGCCTCAGGGCGCAAACGCTTCCGATGGCCTTACGGTCGCTCCATCCCACTTCTGACACCAATGTAGCGAACTCGGGGGGACAACGCAACCACAGGAGCTGCCGCGACCGGGAAGCGAACCCGTATCGCCCGCACCGCAGGAGGCATCGCTAACCGCTCGACTAAAGGGTCAGACCCACGAGCCAACGGCCAGCGTGTCGACTTATCCATGCACGTTACAATAAGTACAACTTGAAACTTTTCACCCGTTTGCTGGTAGGTGCAGGTGAAAGTTTGTCGACGATTCTGTGCATGTCGTTGACATTTATCCACGGTAAATCTTGCAGGCGTCACGAAAAATGTGCCATTGTCAATAGCGCACCCCAGGAAACAGGAAACTGGCATAACCCGGGAGTAGAAACCGGAAGTCAGGGGACCACAGTTATGCACAGAGCCGATTAAGGCACACAATTCCGAGAAATATTATAAAGTTTTACCCTTACAACAAAGTGCTATTAAAAACGGAAAAGTATACTCTTACATTCTTGACGCTAGAACTCCGAAAACGCTTTCGACTGTTCCGAGTGGAAGTCACTCTCTCTGCGGCCGAGTTGGGGTGTGAACTCTCTGCCATCTTTACCACATGGTTGTTGTTGAATTAGTGGCTCGTTTCAGCTTGACCTAAATTTCATTTTCAACCAATGAACGTGCCATTGTGTGCCCCCGTCCATGGCGTTAGCGGTTGTGTCAGGAAGGGCGCCCGACGTAAAACTTTGCCTAATCACTATGCGAATTGACAAGACCATACTGGATCGGTCAAGGACCGTCTTAACAATGGCCGCCATTGGTGCTGTGCCCTCACAGGGTACCGATGGAAACTATACATAAAATCCGCTGTGGCGACCCCTGAGAAACAGGGGACAAGCCATGCAGTGAATTCAATTCAGCGGCCAAGGCCCTCGCGAATGGCAGACAGCCGCGGTAGTGCTGCTTCCCCCCCAAACGAATATTAATTTTCACACTGTGATGGCCTGGCGGCCTGTCCAGTGTGACCCCCGCCTACCGCCCAATGACTGCTGGAATAGGCTCCAAGCATCCCCCGCGACCCTGAGAACAGGATGAGTGGTTCAGCTTACCCTGATAGATGAAATGTCTTTTTTTTTGTGGCGAGTCACATGGGACATGGACTGGCTGGCTTGTAGAGGGTTAAATTGCCTCTAGTGATGTGTGGGCACTTCATTGGCCGATCAGTGACTGTCAGGAACTGTGGGCGTATTGAAAGGAGAGGAACGGTGGCAGAGGGCGGGACTTCGGTGACTACGGGTCGGGGGGGAAAAGAAGAACATGGCGGCTAATTAAGAAAGACGGTGAAAGTTTGAATGTGGAGAAGTTGATGTTTGATTGTAATAACGTAACCAAAAGGTTAGTAGCTGCAAAACGGAGTTGTGCGAGTTCGGGTAGGCTGTCGAGACACAAGGGAATGGAAGACGGCTGCCGTGTTTGAGGTGAACGGACTGTGCCGCAGTAGGAGCGGCATCATCAGCGAACCTGTTCGGCAAGTTTGGATGTTGCTCCCACCTGTGAGTAGTCCCTGCCACTTGACTTCGTCCCCTTTTGCACTTTGCTTAAGGAGGAATTCGTCTTTCAAACAAGGTTTTCGGCAATTACTCGGCGTGCGGCGAGGCGCTGCGCCGTCGTTCTTCATCCAGCGGAACGGACACTGTTATAATAAATGTAATAAAAAGACAATTCTATTAAATAGACATCCCAATTAAAATCTGGTCCAAAATCGTTGACAGTGTCATCCTGCCCATTGCAGTATATGGAAGTGAAGCATGGGGTCCACTCAGTCAGCAAGACAACACTAGATGGGACAAACATTCAATAGAAACCCTGCGTGCAGAATTCTGTCGAAAATTGCTAAATGTACAAAGAAAAACACCAACAAATGCATGCAGGGCAGAATTAGGCCGTTTCCCATTGATAATAAATATCCAAAAAAGATCACTTAAATTCTGGATGCACCTTACATCAAGCCCCATGCCATGTTGCCATTTAAAGCATTCCAAATCAAAGAGCCAAGTCCCAAAAAGAGTCCCCTCAGTCAACTGGTTCTGAAACTAACTAACCTCGTAACCACTAACATAGATGAGTTTCAGACTAGCACTGCTAACCAACCACAGATTAGAGTAAACCAAATCATCAGACAATGCAAAAACTCATATTTGGAACATTGGGACATAGAAACCAAACTACAACACAAATTAGAATGTTATCGGCCCTAAGAGAATACAAACTGGCTGACTACCTCTCCACTGTCAGAGATAGTAAGCAGAGACAGATCCTTACCAAGTACAGGCTCAGTGACCACAGTCTAGCCATTGAAAAGGGCAGACACAAAAAATCTTGGCTACCAAAAGAGCAAAGAATATGTGGTCACTGTACGGCAGGTGAGGTCGAGACAGAGATGCACTTCCTCCTAAATTGTGGGAAATTCCAAAACATAGGAGAAAAATACCAAGGGAAATTTGAAAACTAGATTCCACATTTCTACTGGATTAGAAAGACCAATGGCCCCTTATTTTAGGAGAGGGCAAAAGGGCACACCTTACGGCACAATATGTGTCAGAATGCCATAGCTTAAGGGTCAGTGAGTGACCAAAATACTGTCAATTACTGTTCCAATTACTGTTCAAATACTATTCTATATTTCTACCAGTTCTACCTATTCCTTTTTCCATTTATTTAAAAAAAAATTTTTTTGCTTTTGTTTTGTTTAATGTTCTATTAACCTATTTAACTGTCACCTGCTTTGGCAACATTGTAATGAATGCAGTCATGCCAATAAAGCATTATTGAATTGAATTGAAATTGAGACGCGAGCTGCGCTCTGGCCACAGATTCAACAAGCAAGAACCGCAGGAAAACACAGAGGTGCTGCTGGATACATCAATGGGGTATGAGTATGAGCTACATGAAGAAGCACTAAAAAGACGTTTTGATTGTAAAAAACAGGTTGGATGGGTTAGTTAGTTAGTTATACTATTTAATACTGAAGGGAATTTGCCTTTCTTGGAAGCTTATTTTTTCACTTTTCTTCAATTGCAGTTAGTCTCAGTTGCTAGTTTATGTTCATGATGATTGTCTCCCCCCCCCTGTATTTCACTTAATATTAGGGGCTTAAGAGATAACACGAAGAGAAAATCAATATTTTTATTTTTTAAGGGCGAGAAAGCAAATTTTATTTTATTTTTATTTTTTTGCAAGAAACACTCACAACGGGAGGATCAAAAATTCTGGGTTAATCAATGGGGAGACAATATTATTTTTGATCACGGTTCCACTAAACCAGCAGGCTTGGCTATTCTGTTCTGTAACTCACCTGGTAAATTAGTGACATCTGAAAATAGTAGTAATGGTCATTGGCTAATCTGCATCCTGAACACTAATGAGCAATACTGTATGCTGGTCAGTGTTTATTGATATAATAATCTTAACTCAAAACAGACAGAATTTCAGATGTCTCTGTCCTTACTGAAAACCTTAAGCTCACCTATCCAACTGCAAATGTAGTTATGGGGGGGGGGGTGATTTCAACATGGTAAATGATGAATGGCTCAACAGATATCCACCCAAAAGTCAACACAGCTCTTATAACCTTATTCTATCTGATTTTTGTGGTACTCAAAACTTATTAGATCATTGGCGCTTTAAATAGCCCGACACCAAACAATATTCCTGGTTCAAACCAAATAATGCAGCAAAATCAAGAATAGACTTCTGGCTTATTTCTTTCTCTGTGACTAACTTTGTCTCTGACTGCTGTATGTCAGCAGCTCCTCTCACAGATCATTCCATTATTAAGTTGACTTTTAAACTCCCTGGTGGTTGCTGCAGGAATAATGGGTACTGGAAGTTTAACTCTAGTTAACTAAAATGCCAGTCATTTTTTGATGGCATTGAAATCATTATCTCTAATATAATGACTCTGTGACTTCATATATTTCTAAATTGGAACTCTTGAAATTTAATTTTCGGGAATACTCTATCCAGTTTGGAAAATCACTCAGTAAGATCAACAAATTAGCAGAACTGAACATCATTAAAGAAATTAACACCTGCTGCAATAAGACTTCACCCACTGACAACGATAAACAGAAATTACAAACTCTGCAAACTAAACTCGATGAAATATATCTCGGAAAAGCAGAAGGAGCCTACATACGGCCCAGGGAAAAATGGATAGAAGCACATCATATTTCTGTCGGTTGGAAAAGAGAGGGCAGGAAAGAAACTCAATCAAAATCTTAATGATTAATGGCCAAGTTAATACAGATCCAGCCTCGATTGCCAAAGAAACAGTTTCTTTCTATAGTAAATTATATTCCTCAGCCTTTTCTATTGATGATGCTGACTCTTTCTTCAACCATATCAAAGATCTTGTTCCCCGCATAGATGATGAGTTTACAGAGTTTCGTGACGCTGATATTACTTCTACTGAATTGGATATAGCAGTTAAGAGTTTGCCCTTAGACAAATCTCCAAGCAATGATGGTCTTACTGCAAAATTTAATAGACATTTTGGGGATTTGTTAAAGGATCCATTCCTTTATATGTTACATGAAGCAACTGAAAATATGACATTTCCTTAAACCATGAAACGAGGTGTAATAACTTTAATTCCCAAACCTGGCAAGGACTCCAAAATATTAGACAATCTTAGACTAATCACATTACTAAATAACAATTACAAAATTTTAACCCTTATTTATGCCAATTGATTAAAAAAAAAAAGAACCTAAAAAAATGTATAAGTGATTCCCAATCTGGCTTCATGAAGGGCAGATCCATTTACAGCAATATTAGCTTAGTCTTCAACCTTTTGGATTACAGACATTTGATAGAACATTATGTTTTTATTTTATTTCTTGACTTTTACAAAGCATTTGATTCAACTGAGCAGCCTTTTATTTTCCATTGTTTAAAGATATTAGGTTTTGGGGGATAAATTTCGAAACAGAATCTCTCATGAAAATACCAGGTGGCACATCACCCCACTTTACAATCAAATGCAGGGTTAAACAGACCTGTCCCATTTCTCTTTATAATAGCCACATAAATGCTTTCCATCTTAATAAAAATCCTGACATTGCCCCGTTAGATGCTCTTGGGACACCAGTCATTATTAGCCAGTTAGCGGATGATACAACCATCTTTATGAAGCAGTTAACTGAAATCCCAAAGATACTACAACTGATTGACACTTTCTCTAAAGCCTCTGGTCTAAAACTAAATTTGAATAAGTGTGAGTTAATGCCAATTCACCAAAGTCATTTAATGGAGGCATACAACATTCGTATAAAATCCACTGTTCAATGCTTGGGCATACATATATCCAAAGATCCATCTGAAAGGGAAAATACGTATGAATGTGTGGAAAGTAATAGATGAATGCCACATTAGACTTAACTTATGGTTACTGAGAGACATTAGCATATTGGGTCGAATCTTTTTAACTAAAATGTAAAGTATCTCAAGCTGCATCTACCCAGCATACTCAATTGCTATCTCTAACAGAGCCATTAAAAAAAAATCAATCAGGTTAATTTTGATTACATTTGGAAGAGGAAAATTCATTATATTAAGAGAGCAGAGATGACCAAATAATTTCACGATGGAGGCCTACAAGCCATCGATTTTGATTTTATGAACGGAACCCTGAAAATCAATTGGTTAAAATCGTTTCTGAATAACAACAACGTTTGGTGCCATATTCCAAGAGAATTTTTCAAGAAATTGGGAGGTATAGAATTCTTACTCATACAATTTCACTATTCAAAGACTTTCAGTTAAATTATCACTTTTTCACCAGCAGGTCTTTTTGTATAGGAAACTTTTATACAATCGTAATTTCACCCCTCACTACACTCTGATATGGAATAATAGATACACCACGGTTAGAAACAAGTCACTGTACAACAAGAACGGGTTGGAGAAAGGTATTTGGTATTTGATTCACTTAGTTGATAGCAGTTGCAGTATCTTGTCATATGAGGATTTCTGCCTTAAATATGATTTTGATTGGCACTCGTAACACTTTTATATCAATAACTAAAGCAATCCCCAATTCTATCTTATGTTCGATTCTGACTCCACTCCTATCACCCCTAATCTTTCAAATCTTTTAGTCAGAGGCCGTGATTTTAATGGAATCCAACTCCCAAACAAAACAATTAGGAATATGTTTGATTAAATCGCTTACCCTATTATATACTACACAAACTCATTCTCACAACATTACTCAAAATGTAATATTCAAAAGTTACGGACTAACTATTTAAAATTCCCCATAACTCCAAAAGCAAAAGGAAATCCAATTTAAAATTCTGAATGGCGTGTATCCATCTAATGACTTGTTACGACAGCGATTTGGAATCGAAACTAATAATTGTGTATTCTGTGATGATATCAAAACGACTGATAATTTATTTTTCCACTGTATGTATTCTGAAGCTTTATGAAGTGATATACATGACTGGTTGTTCCCAAAAGTTTTTGAACTCGAAAACTTCTCTCACAAGGACATAATTTATGGACTTGTCATGGATAACAAAGAAGATGACCTTCTGGTTAACACCATTCTCATCCTTGGAAAATTTTATATAACACAAGTCAAAGTATATGAAAGTGATTTTGTGTGTTTCATAATGAGTTTCTTTCTTACATCAAAGCCCTGAAATTAATTAAAAAGAAGAATGCAATGACACTTTCTGGTATAATAGAAGAATGATTTACAAAACAAGCCCTATCCCTTTAAGATATTGTTTTTTGTTTTATGTAATATCATTTCAATCTCTTATCTGTGATGTTTTTTCTTTATTATATTTTATGCACCTCTTCCCTTTTGTGTAATGTGAAGATCTCAAAGCCAAGCTGTTTGTATATGCAGTTCAATGACGAAAAAAAAAAGAGTGCAGGCAGGCTGGAGTAGGTGGAGAGGAGTGTCAGGAGTGATTTTTGACAGAAGGGTACTGTTATCACCCGATCCGTACCAGAAACCCGGTTTGTTTAATGCACTTTAAACACATGCGCAAAAATGCATCTATTTCCTGTCACCGCTATCTTTTTATGATGTTGTTGAAAAGCGTCTTCTCCAGATAACGTTTTTAGCTTGACAAGAAAAAAAGTTTTTATCTTGACAGGACGAAGCCCGAAGCTACAAACTGATTACAACTTTGAGTGACCGTATCATCAGCTAATCAAATTTTGATCTGAAGTGACAGACAGCCCCAGGGCTCTGCGATGTATTAGTGCTAGCACCGGTGTCATCATCAACTTTGATCTTGAGCCTTTGGCGGGTTGTGAACTAAGCGCAATGGCCGCCACATTCACAGCTTCTGACGATGTTGTTGCCCATCTACTTCGTGATTTTGGCGAATCTGGTAGGATTGTTTGCATTTTTACACGGTCTCCCAAACAGACTAAAATACTGGATGAATTTTGCAAGAAGGCTGCAACGAGTCTCTCAAGTGAGGTGGAACTTCAACTTCAGGTTGGTGTTCACATTTAAGTTATTGAATTAAAGGCGGTGCACTGATAATATGGTGGCTATACTTTACTGAATTTTTTGAAGTGGCGCGAGTGACTGGTGAACACTATATCAACTTTCAAAATCAAATCAAATGTCTTTATTTGTTGTCAAGTCCTACCTCTCGAGTATCTTGGAGGGGAGAAGTGTCCAAACCCCACAGCATATCCACAGGGGTACCTCAAGGGTCAGTGCTTGGTCCCCTCCTCTTCTCAATATACACCTCACTTGGTGCAATCATCCGCTCCCATGGTTTCTCATACCATTGCTATGCTGACAATACCCAGCTCTTCCTATCATTCCCGCCAGATGACCTCACAGTCTCGGCACGAATATCGTCATGCCTTGCTGATATCTCTGCATGGATGAAAGAATGCCACCTTCAGCTTAACCTATATAAGACTGAGCTCCCAGCAAGTCCATCCTTACAACAGCAGATCAATATCCAGCTCGGATCAACCCAACTCATGCCCACAAAGTCTGCCTGAATCCTGGGTGTCATGATTGATGACCAACTAACCTTTATGGTTCACGTGACCTCGATTGCTTGGTCGTGCCAATTTGCCCTGTAAAACATCAGGAAAATTAGACCCTACCTGTCGATCTGAGCATGCAGCACAACTGATACAGGCTGTTGTAATATCACACATTGATTACTGCAACCCCTTACTCGCAGGTCTCCCTGTATGCACTTTCAAACCTCTGCAAATGATCCAGAACATGGTGGCACATCTGGTCTTCAGTCAACCCAAAACAGCACGTCACTCCACTGTTCATATCCCTCCACTGGCTCCCAGATGCTGCCCGCCTCAAATTCAAAACCTTAATGCTCGCTTATAAAATAGCAACTAAAACGGCTCCTGCCTACCTGAACTCCCTCGTTCAGGTCTACATTCAGTACCGCTCACTATGCTCTGGCAATGAAAGGTGCCTGGCACTTCCGCCACAACGGGGCCCTAAGTCACTAGCCAGATTCTTCTCTTCTGTAGTTCCCCGGTGGTGGAATGAGTTACCAAACTTCATTCGATCTGCTGAGTCCTCCTCCATTTTTAAGAAGCTGAAGACCCAGCTCTTTCTCAAACACCTCCACACCTGATGGTATTACAAATAATAATAATATATTCACTTCTATGCACCTTTGCCTTTGTGCACTGCCTGTTGATACCAGTGTCCTATCGGACTTGAACCTAGTTTTGATGATACTTACTTGCATTGTCGCCTCCTGACTAGATCCTTGCTTGTGTTGTATTAACTCTCAGATGTACGTCACTTTGGATAAAAGCGTCTGCTAAATGAAATTGTAAATTTTGAACATGCAAAAGAAAAGAAAAAAATATCAAACATGAATAAATTTAAAAAAAAACAAAAAAAAAAGATGAAAATAAAACCAAAAGAATTCAACAAAAAGATTCTCAATAGAGAATCCAACAAATAATATTATATTGTAGCAACCGGGGGAGGCAGTCACTCTGACTGTCAGCGGCTCCGCGCTGGGGGAACGCAACGGCTCATGGGACTGTTAATGTTGATTGATTTATGCTTAAATGGAAGGAAGAGGTGGAAACGGATGATCCGCTGTAGCGACCCCTAACGGGAGCAGCCAAAAGTAGTAGTAGTTGCAAATTACTGTATGATCAAGAGTGTCTCGTGGTTGCGGTGATTAAAAACAGAAAACATTTATTCTCGCTACTGACGCTCTTCATTCACTCTCTAACTGCTCTCTGCCGCTGCATGCATGTGAACGCTTAATTTAGATCAGGCAGTGACAGTGAATGTTGAAAATAAACAAGACGTTGATCGTATTTCGCAAATCATTCACTGATCTCAGTATAGGAGAACTAGAAGAACACTGGATGAGCCAAAAAGTAATTCACTTTATTCAACTTGCCGCCGTGTTTAACTGACATCATGAGGGGAATTAGACGCGGAAGTGCCATAGACTCCAATGTTAAAACTCCGCTATAAAAATAAAATTTCAAGAGTAGGATTAATCACAGTCACAGCTGGAAATCACCTCAGCAGTTACAATAAAACATTTCCCATGGCTGAGCTCTGTTTTCTTACCGTTGTTTTATTGCTTTAGAATGAACAAAAGTCATTCGCTTACATTCATTTTATATCATGAAAACCACGATGGTTAAACACATCTGAAGCCTTTTAATAAGGGTCCCTTCTCCCGGCAGGCGAATAAAGGGGTGGTTTGTCAAGTCCAAGCACTGCAGAAGGTAAGATATGCCTACTGAGTGCAGTCTTCTTGTTGTTTTTGTGCCATGTAGTGTGTGTGTGTGTGTGCACACAACCTGGTTGCTGAGTGACATAAAGACAGCTATAATGCACAGTGGTGTGCGATGTGGTTGTTGAAGATCAGCTGTCTTGTCAGTGTTGATCCAGTAGTGCATGATAGTATATTTTGTATGTGGATGTGTTGGCTGTATCGGCACCCATATGAGAGATGTGTGTGTGTGTGTGTGTGTGTGTGTGTGTGTGTGTGTGTGTGTGTCAAGCCCTGGCTAAAATTTCACGGTATGCTACTGGATTTGATGCACTAGTTGATAACTGAAAACAATTCCACGATAACGTAGGGAGTTATTGCACTCGCAGGGTGTTTGAGTGAAAAATCAGTAGTAGCCCATTGATATCAATGATCATGTGAAATTTTAGCAGCGGCGCTCAAAACACTGCTCACACGCACACGCACACACACACACACACTGAAGTGGGGTTAAGTCTGATGAGTAATTCAAACCAAATGTCTAGCCTAGATTATACATTACAAGAAAGTCTATTTGGTTAATATCCTTTGGGGATGTTTATTTACTTGGCATGATTTGAGCTGATTTCTACGACAATCACATCTTTTTTTTTGTCAAAACTCATATGCTCTCTGCTAAATTACCTTTGCCAAAATTTCCCTTGCATTCATCAGATTTAATGCTATGATTATGAAATGTTGCTAAATCATTTTTTGGGGGGTGGGGGGGTGTTGTTATTGGCTTTCTCCCAAGTCATCTTAGTGCCTGTTATTCTACATTACAAATCAGCAAAGTGGTTTAAGAGATAACATAGATGGGGGACAATGCAATGTGTTGTATGTTTCTCATAAATCAAATTGTCTCTTACCCCAAAGAGATGCTGAGCAATATAGCTTAAAGGGTAGCATGGCGCATTGTGAGCCTTTGTGTTCTCTGTGACAGGTTTAGCCATGACATGTGTAATTTCTGCATCAGGCGGAGGGGGGAAGGGATAAACTTTGGCCCCACCTGCTTTCAGCATCCTGAAAAAAAAAATAAAGTAAAAGTTAATTAATATACAGTTGCTTTTTGCCTTGTGACAATACTGGATTCATGTTTGTTAACTACTGACCTTTAATAGTTGCCTAACTAGATTCACAAAATTATAATGTTCTCTAAGTCTTCGTATAATGGAATGATGAGCATTTTTATGAGTTTTTCTACGGCTCCGTTTAGTCTTAAAACGGGGGCAAGCTATTCTGCCCGGAAGTTAACAAATGCTAGATACATTCTGAAAACATACTACAAAAGAATCCACCACTTCACTTCTGCTTAAGAGCATGAACGCACAAACTGATTGACAGCAAGTAGGGACTAATGCAGATGCCGGCTTGCAAAGAATTCTCCTGAGTTGCTGATAACGGTATGGACAAAATGTTGTGTGTCTGTTTACAGTGGCTAGGGTGGCGGCAGAGACCAGATTTTTTTTCTCAGTGCATCCATCTACTCACTTGGCAGCTGTCAAGATGCAGAAAACGTTTGACCAAATGGCCACTTTAAAAGTAAAAGGGCTTATCGCTGTATTTTCTTCATGATGAGATTATGGAGTGATGTTTATTTTTCTACTGATTATTGTTCAACTGCATCTTTAGGCTATCTAATATCAACAGGTGTAGCCCTTAAAATTAATTGTTGGTGATGTCAGTGTGAGACCATTGACCTGTTGCCTATATATACCTGCTTTTCTGTCATGTCGTTCATTTGCTTGAAGAAGACCCTGTCGGGCTGAAAAGTTGTATGTAGTCAATAAAAAAATATTTGGAAGCTACAGTCCAGTGTGGTTACTTTTTTTCCCCTCGTAAACACAAGCACCAGGAGACTCGTTTATAAAACCGTACATACGATCCTTACTAAAAGTGTACGTGCACACAAAAGCTGAAAATGGTGTGTGGCAAAAAAAAAAAAAATCAGACTTAAAATGTGTGAGAGGCATCATTGTACAATCTGGCTTCAATTCACCACCTCGCAATCTGCGTTTACATACAGGTACACACATTCTCCCGTCAAGTTTGTTTTATAGATCACAAATTTTGTGTGGGAAGTGGCGTACGCCTCTTTCAGGCTCTGTTTTGTGCATACGCGACGGTTATAAGGTCAGTTTACCTCAAATGGGCTATGTGTAAAAGAGTCCCTATGATAAGCTGCCCCCCCCCCACACACACACACACTTTATAACACCTTACCTTTCAAATGTGGCCCAACAGGAGGGGTCTTTCACCATAAGAAGAACTCTCCAGTTATGGAAAGCTCCTTCCAAGCTCCCTTTGTCCAACTTCTCCCTCCATTGCCTTACAGGGTAGAAGGCTGAAGGGGTACCTGGGAACAGGGCTATTTCGTAAGGTTCCTCTGCAAGCCAGGAGCCATGCTTGACACTGTCCAAAACATACTCTGGAGTCACAACCCACTTGCCTATTGGGAAGGGAGGTAACAACGGGATAAATTACATTTTTATGTCACCAAAATCAAGTCAAAGAGTATAGGTGCTTGTGGATCTTATCAGAAGTGGCCACAGTTGAAACCAAGTAGCAGCAGGCAGTGTGACTAAGATAGTCAAATTAAGTCACTCGGTGACACCCAGTAGGACAGCATAACTTTGAATCCAGGCTGAACAGAGACAAGTTATATGTCTATACTACAGAACTTATCCTTTATGGTATAGTCTCACATTTATAACGGTACAGTATGTTTGGGGTAGTGTTCCTCCATCACTGACACAAAGGCTGTTGGTCTGGTATTCTGAGATTGGCGAAGCAGAGATAAGTTTGTCCTTAACTGAATTTAACTTGTGACAAGTCATCTGCTAGCAAAGTACATGTATGCATTATTATATAGGTTAATGGACTGCAACACTTGAGCCGAGCATTTTATAAATCAGTGACATATGCTAAAGCAGTATGAGTGATTATAGTGACGGTTGCAATTTTTTATTTCCAGAGATCTAAGAATGAACCAAGGCATTCTGTGTTCCAGGACAGCTATTGTGATACAAGGTAGTGCTGTGACACTATATAACAACCTTATGGACTATGCAAATAACGCATTGCGCATTCTGTGAATCCTTTATCATCATTACTGACCTGCGGCACAGGCTGACAAAAACTTTTCACTGGCTAAGACTTGAGGAACAATGATATGGGTGCAGGCTTGCTCGTAGACCTAGGAAGGAGCACACAATTACAAATCAGAATCGGAATCGGCTTTATTGGCCAAGTGTGCCTATGCACAGGAGGAATTTGACTCCGGTTCACTGGATTAAACATAAATATATTATTTTAAGGATGGCACTGAAACTAAAGTGCTTCAAAATGATTAACGGGTTATTGGACAGCAGACTTAGTGTAGCTTTATATCACAAGCCCACATCTTTGCAAAACTAGCGATGAATCTAAAATGAATAAATGAAAAAAATAATTTGAATCTTAACTTAATGAAATAAATAAGATAAATAAAACAATCTAAACTAGCTATATCAAAAATATGTAACCTTTATTTTAAAACATATCAATCACAGACAATAATAATGTGCTTGAATTTCATTGGTAAATATGTAAACACTACAGATGATTCTAAGACTAACTGTTTTGTATGCAATGCTTTGAGATGACTCATTAAGAAACAAAATAAAGCTGACTTTGATTTTGGAAAATATTTTGTGAGAGTGGGCTTTTTCCCTTCAGATCGAGAATTTGTTTTGAAATGATACTCATCTTACCATGGATACTCAAATGAATGCATGGGTGAAATGACAAAGTCAAACATCTGTCTACTCAAGAGTTATCAGAAATCAATTATGGCCATTCTTATTCATTAATTACACAGTATCTTTAATCAGACAGCTTGGTCCACTTAAAAAGGACCTGCTATCACAGATAGGTCCCCTGTTTGCTTCCTAGAGAGGCTATTTTGTTATTCTCAAAGGCCTGGTCTAATATAGCAGTTTCATATTACAGGGGTGGAAAACTACACTGCTCAAAAAAATAAAGGGAACACATAAGCAATGCAATGTAGCTCCAAGTCAATCACACTTTTGAGATATCAACCTGTCCAGTTAGGAAGCAACACTGATTTGTGAATCAATTTCACCTGTTGGTTTGCAAGACAACCCCTATAAAAGGAATGGATTTGCAGGTGGTGGCCACAGACCATTTGCCTGTCCTCATCTTTTCTGGCCGATCTTTGGTTAGTTTTTCATTTTGCTAGTGCCCTCACCACTAGAGGTGGCATGAGGCGGTATCTGCAACCTACAGAAGTTGCTCAGGTAGTGCAGCTCATCCAGGATGGCACATCAATGCGTGCTGTGGCAAGAAGATTTGATGTGTCTCCCAGCACAGTGTCCAGAGCATGGAGGAGGTACCAGGAGACAGGCCAGTACACCAGGAGACATGGAGGGGGCCGCAGGAGGACAACAACCCCGCAGCAGGACCGCTATCTGGTCCTTTGTGCAAGGAGGAACAGGAGGAGCACTGCCGGAGCCCTACAAAGCGACCTTCAACAGGCCACTAATGTGCAGGTTTCTGCTCAAACAGTGAGAAACAGAATGCATGAGGATGGTATGAGGGCCCGACGTCCACAATTGGGGCCTGTGCTCACAGCCCAACACCGTGCAGCCCGATTGACCTTTGCCAGAGAACATCTTGGTTGGCAGATTCGCCATTGGCGCCCTGTGCTCTTCACAGATGAGAGCAGGTTCACACTGAACACATGTGACAGACGTGAGAGAGTCTGGAGACGCTGTGGAGAACGTTCTGCTGCCTGCAACATCCTCCAGGAGGATGACCGGTTTGGCGGTGGGTCAGTGATGGTCTGGGGAGGCATATCCTTGGAGGGCCGCACAGACCTCTACGTGCTAGCCAGGGGTACCATGACTGCCATTAGGTACCGGGATGAGATCCTCAGACCCATTGTCAGACCATATGCTGGTGCAGTGGGCCCTGGGTTCCTGCTCATGCATGACAATGCTCGTCCTCATGTGGCCAGAGTGTGTCAGCAGTTCCTGTATGTCGAGGGCATTGATGCTATGGACTGGCCTGCACGTTCCCCAGACCTGAATCCAATCGAGCACCTCTGGGACATCATGTCTCGTACCATCCGCCAACACGATGTCGCACCACAGACTGTCCAGGAGTTGACCGATGCCCTGATCCAGGTCTGGGAGGAGATCCCTCAGGAGACCATCCGTCGTCTCATCAGGAGCATGCCCAGACGTTGTAGGGAGTGCATACAAGCACGTGGAGGCCACACACACTACTGAGCCTCATTTTGAATCGTCTTGAAGAATTTCCACAGAAGTTGGATCAGCCTATGTTCTCATTTTCCACTTTGATTTTGAGTATGATTCTGAATCCAGACCTTAATGGGCTAATGATTTTGATTTCCATTGATCATTCTTAGGTTATTTTGCTCTAAACACATTCCTCTGTCTAATAAATAAAGATTTTCAGCTGAAATATTTCATTCATCGAGGTCTATATTGTGTTTTTAGGTGTTCCCTTTATTTTTTTGAGCAGTATATATCATACCATTGCTGACTGGTAATTTGATATTGCTTAACATTGTTAATTTGTATACAATCTAAAACAAGCTACACCATATGCAAGCATATTTAACCATGTTCAAGCAGGTATGTACAGAAATAGAATGACAAGCATCTCAAAAACAGAGGCTAAATGAATACATACAGGTGCATCTCAAAAAATCTGAATATTGTGGAAAAGTTCATTATTTTCCGTAATTTCATTCAAAAAGTGAAACTTTCTTATATTCTAGATTCATTACACATAAAGTGAAATACACTACCGTTCAAAAGTTTGGGATCACATTGAAATGTCCATATTTTTGAAGGAAAAGCACTGTACTTTTCAATGAAGATAACTTTAAACTAGTCTTAACTTTAAAGAAATACACTCTATACATTGCTAATGTGGTAAATGACTATTCTAGCTGCAAATGTCTGGTTTTTGGTGCAATATCTACATAGGTGTATAGAGGCCCATTTCAAGCAACTATCACTCCAGTGTTCTAATGGTACAATGTGTTTGCTCATTGGCTCAGAAGGCTAATTGATGATTAGAAAACCCTTGTGCAATCATGTTCACACATCTGAAAACAGTTTAGCTCGTTACAGAAGCTATAAAACTGACCTTCCTTTGAGCAGATTGAGTTTCTGGAGCATCACATTTGTGGGGTCAATTAAACGCTCAAAATGGCCAGAAAAAGAGAACTTTCATCCGAAACTCGACAGTCTATTCTTGTTCTTAGAAATGAAGGCTATTCCATGCGAGAAATTGCTAAGAAATTGAAGATTTCCTACACCGGTGTGTACTACTCCCTTCAGAGGACAGCACAAACAGGCTCTAACCAGAGTAGAAAAAGAAGTGGGAGGCCGCGTTGCAAAACTGAGCAAGAAGATAAGTACATTAGAGTCTCTAGTTTGAGAAACAGACGCCTCACAGGTCCCCAACTGGCATCTTCATTAAATAGTACCTGCAAAACACCAGTGTCAACATCTACAGTGAAGAGGCGGCTGCGGGATTCTGGGCTTCAGGGCAGAGTGGCAAAGAAAAAGCCATATCTGAGACTGACCAATAAAAGAAAAAGATTAAGATGGGCAAAAGAACACAGACATTGGACAGAGGAAGACTGGAAAAAAGTGTTGTGGACGGATGAATCCAAGTTTGAGGTGTTTGGATCACAAAGAAGAACGTTTGTGAGACGCAGAACAAATGAAAAGATGCTGGAAGAATGCCTGACGCCATCTGTTAAGCATGGTGGAGGTAACGTGATGGTCTGGGGTTGCTTTGGTGCTGGTAAGGTGGGAGATTTGTACAGGGTAAAAGGGATTCTGAATAAGGAAGGCTATCACTCCATTTTGCAACGCCATGCCATACCCAGTGGACAGCGCTTGATTGGAGCCAATTTCATCCTACAACAGGACAATGACCCTAAACACACCTCCAAATTGTGCAAGAACTATTTAGAGCAGAAGCAGGCAGCTGGTATTCTATCGGTAATGGAGTGGCCAGCGCAGTCACCAGATCTGAACCCCATTGAGCTGTTGTGGGAGCAGCTTGACCGTATGGTACGCAAGAAGTGCCCATCCAACCAATCCAACTTGTGGGAGCTGCTTCTGGAAGCGTGGGGTGCAATTTCTCCAGATTACCTCAACAAATTAACAGCTAGAATACCAAAGGTCTGCAATGCTGTAATTGCTGCAAATGGAGGATTCTTTGACGAAAGCAAAGTTTGATGTAAAAAAAATCTTATTTCAAATACAAATCATTATTTCTAACCTTGTCAATGTCTTGACTCTATTTTCTATTCATTTCACAACATATGGTGGTGAATAAGTGTGACTTTTCATGGAAAACACAAAATTGTTTGGGTGATCCCAAACTTTTGAACGGTAGTGTATGTCAAGCCTTTTTGTTTTAATCTTGATTACGGCTTACAGCTCATGAAAATCAAAAATCCAGTATCTCAAAATATTAGAATATTACATAAGACCAATCAAAAAAGGATTTATAATACAGAAATGTGGGCCTTCTGAAAAGTATGTTCATTTATGCACTGAATACTTGGTCGGGGCACGAATTACTGCATCAATGCGGCGTTGCATGGAGGCAATCAGCCTGTGGCACTGCTGAGGTGTTATGGAAGCCCAGGTTGCTTTGATAGCGGCCTTCAGCTCGTCTGCACTGTTGGGTCTGGTGTCTCTCATCTTCCTCTTGACAATGGTTCAGGTCATGTGAGTTGGCTGGCCAATCAAGCACAGTAATGGCACAGTGCCGTGGGCAGGTGCCAAATTCCTGCTGGAAAATGAAATCAGCATATCCATAAAGCTTGTCAGCAGATGGAAGCATGAAGTGCTCTAAAATCTCCTGGTAAACGGCCGCGTTGACTCTGGGCTTGATGAAACACAGTGGACCAACACCAGCAGATGACATTGCACCCCAAATCATCACTGACTGTGGAAACTTCACACTGGACTTCAAGCAACTTGGATTCTGTGCCTCTCCACTCTTCCTCCAGACTCTGGGACCTTAATTTCCTAATGAAATGCAACATTTACTTTCACCTGAAAAGCGGACTTTGGACCACTGACCAACAGTCCAGTTCTTTTTCTCCTTAGCCCAGGTAAGACACTTCTGACGTTGTCTCTGGTTCAGGAGTGGCTTGACACTAGAAATGTGACACTTGTAGCCCAGTTCCTGGGTATGTCTGTGCATGGTGGCTCTTGATGCACTGACCCCAGCCTCAGTTCACTTCTTGTGAAGCTCCCCCAAGTTCTTGAATCGGCCTTGCTTGACAATCCTCTCAAGGCTGCGGTCATCCCTGTTGCTTGTGCACCTTTTCCTACCACACTATTCCCTTCCAGTCAACTTTCCATGGCTATGCTTTGATACAGCACTCTGTGGACAGCCAACCCTTTCAGCAATGACCTTCTGTGGCTTATGGGGTATTGTCAAGAGGGAGATGAGAGACACCAGACGCAATACTGCAGACGAGCTGAAGGCCACTATCAAAGCAACCTGGGCTTCCATAACGCCTCAGCAGTGCCACAGGCTGACTGCCTCCATGCCACGCCGCACTGATGCAGTAATTCGTGCAAAAGGAGCCCCGGCCAAGTATTGAGTGCATAAATGAACGTACTTTTCAGAAGGTCGACATTTTTGTATTATAAATCCTTTTTTTTTTATTGGTCTTCTGTAATATTCAAATATTCTGAGACGCTGGATATTTGATTTTCATGAGCTGTAAGCCGTAATCATCAAGATTAAAACAAAAAAGGCTTGACATATTTCATTTTATGTGTAATGAATCTAGAATATATAAACGTTTCACTTTTTGAATTAGATTACGTAAAATAATGAACTTTTCCACAATATTCTAATTTTTTGAGGTGCACCTGTAGAGAGGACAACAACAGTAGAAGACAACCATCGGGAATAACCCACCACATAGTTCATAGACATAAGCTTATGTATTGTAAATGATTCATTCTACGTGCTGCTCAGTGTTGAGACTAGTGTGTCAATTTATCTTAAAACACAGAGCCAGCACTATACTCACTGAGCCACCGATATAGTTTCCACCCAACAGCTGAATTCCATGAATCAACTTTCGCTTCTTGGTGCACGTTTTGATCCCAGAGATTTGGAATACGTGGGCGGAGCTCGCCATCCTAGAGAGGAATGAAGCTGTGACAAGCGACAATTAGGGCCTCTATCCATCAACTAAACAAACTGATATCCATCGCAAACATCATGCACGATACATTCCTTATAGCAAATCGCAGCCACGTGAAGACTTGCGGTGGCAAGTTACGTCCTTTTTTAACACGCAAACGAGGTTAAGTTCTTGTTTGGCTATATAATTTTCATGTTCGTCACAAGTTGATAAACACTTAACAATGTTTGCTGTAGCATTGCTTTTTGTTGGCTTTGTTCTCCTCACTACATGTATTTATTTGCCTTATGTGTGTTGTGTGGAGTGTTTGTGTGTTTAAATGTTGCCGCTGCTACACAACAACTGTCCCTCTGGGGACAAATAAAACCTACTTGACTTGACAAACAGACCAACTACACGGTCCAACTTTCTCTTTTTGGGGGGGGGGGCTGCACATTGTTTTTTTTTTACCAGTTTGTAATTGGCTATGTACGGCTAATGATACAAACTGTCAATTTGGGGGAGAAAAAAATAGTGCACTGCTCCCAAAAGTTGAAGTCCGCCAAACAACTCGTGTTAACGTGGCTGTTCAAATTCATATGAACTGTAGCTAAACAAAATGACAGCAGTCTACCATCGATATGCCTTCCATGAATCAGATGGCAGTTGCCGATTACTGGCGCGCCAAAATGTATGGTTGACTGCAACAACCAATTGACGTGCGCTAGATTATATGTGCATACACTTCGGTTTACTTTACACACGAACAGCATCGGCAACTCATACCTGCATGAAAATCTCAATATCCTTTTCCATTTGTAATCGAACAACCTTTACTTCTGGACCGATCATGCAAAGGAAATCGGTTGACAAAAGTAAATGTCGTAGGGGTGATGGTTCACATGTTGATGGGTATCAATCGATACAAAGCGTGTCATGTATTTTTTTTTTGAAGTCAAAAAATCCCGTCGAACCTTTATATATTTATATAATAGATATATTATTCTCTGACTTTCGTAAAAGTTTCGAGATTTGTGAATATCGAAATCAGGGTAACCCCCGGTTGAATTGGACTTTTCCAATAAGCGGAAGTTTTCATTTCGCAACTTCCGGTTGGTTGTCACGGACGCTCTCCGTATCGGAAATATGCACGCTAGCTGTGATTGCGGTAACTGTACGTTGTCTGCCATCTGACTGAACGTACATAAACATACACCGACTGAGAGGTGCGTGTGCAATTTCCCTTGTTTTAAGTGACTGTATACTCTGCTGTGATGGTAATGCAGTACTAAACGTTCAGTAACGGTGTTCATTTCACGCTATAGTCCTTTGTCCTCTGTCATGATGTTTTAATCGCTACTCTATACAATTTGCGTATGTTGTTTAACATGGATTTACTTATGCGGTAAAATTAGATTTCGATCCCCAGATAATATTCGTTAATGGACGACAGCCGATATGTCAACGTGTTTGTTGTCCTTGCAAGGCTTTTCAGTCACTGAGGATGGAATCACGATAGAATTTCATGGAAGTTGAGAGGCAAACTGAGTGAGCTTGTATACAACAAAGGTAGGCGACACAAGGTACACTTGACCGTTCCTCATTATCTAAATGAGTGAAGCTAATTAATATGATTGTCTGTTTAAAATTGTGATAGTGATTTGGCAGGTCAAACAGTCATATAGCAATTGACTGCTTTACATAAGATAAAGCTTTAACTTTTTCAAAACAAAACTACAAAACTATAAAATCAGATCGTCCCAGTGTTCTGTCTCGCTGGCCAGAGTAGCCAACTAATCGCCAGAGGTCACATGACTACATACTTCGCAATGAAAAGCCAAACTGGTCTGAGCTTCTCGGCTTTATTTTAATCCTTTGTTTAAGAGTGCTTGTGAATACCCGATTCCTTTCATTTATGGACATTTAATCCTTCTAACCTTTCAACTTATTTCTATGGTAAAGAAACTGAGGGAAAAGACAGGATGTGTTATGTTGTTGTTTGTTAGAAAATGCACCGTTGTTAATATCAATCAATATTTTTTGGCTCATTTATTTATTGGTGATTTAACTGCCACATTATTTGGTTACATCCTGGTTACATCCGGTGTCCTAGATCATCCTAGGATGTATCTTCGAGTCGCATTTAGTATGTTGCAGTTTTTTTACATACCTAAGCTAACTAACACCAATACCTATGCTTGTATATTGAAATATAGAAATGACATGCATAATGATGTTCAGCTGTGATTTTTGTATTCTTAATTAATTACTCCAAGGATAAAAGATTACTTTTTTTTTCTCTTGTTGGAGTGCTGGGTCAGCCAACTCGTACTTCGCATTAGATGGGGTTTAACCATTTTGCTGTAGGTATGTTTGTCTTGCGGTGATCAAGCTTACAGTTTGTCATTGAGAAGACGATATCATTTTCATTAGGTGATTCTGCAACCCCATGTCGCTGACGGGCTGACAGTGATATAGTGGACTCATTTTTATTATTCTACAAAACAATGACAAATCACAGTGATGTCATGTATTATTCATTCCCTCAGTTTAATCAGACATTTTATATGGTAACACTTTGCAAAGTAGATTCTGTACGGTGTCTCATAGCATATTTAATTAGGCCATTATATGTGTGTTTAGGCTACCTAAGGAAAACAATGACTGTGCATTGTAACAAAAATTAAAGGTTTCTGAATTGAGAAGAAATATCGCTATTTAAAATTTCATTACTTTTCATGATAACATTTGATGAGAGTCCCATTTTGAAGCAAAATGGGTCTTTGCGGTGAGAAGATAATCAGTGGAGGGGGGGGGGTGTCCAGGTAGAGTAGCTGTCTATTCCATTGCCTACCAACACGGGGATCACTGGTTTGAATCCCCATGTTACCTCCGGCTTGGTTGGGTGTCCCTACAGACACAATTGGTCGTGTCTGCGGGTGGGAAGCCGGATGTGGGTATGTGTCCTGGTCGCTGCACTAGCACTAGCATCTCCTCTGGTCGGTCCCCCTTGAAGGTGCCCCTTCAAGGGGGAGGGGGAACTGGGGGGAATAGCATGAGCCTCCCACGTACTACGTCTCCCTGGCGAAACTCCTCACTGTCAGGTGAAAAGCAGATGGTGACTCCGCATGTATTGGAGGAGACATGTGGTAGTCTGCAGCCCTCCCCGGATCAGCAGAGGGGGTGGAGCAGTGACCGGGATGGCTCGGAAGAGTGGGGTAACTGGCCAGGTACAGTTGGGGGGAAAAAACGGAGGAAAATCCAAAAAAAAAAAAGATAATCAGTGGAGAGTGAGTCAGTATAGCAGGTCTGCATGGCTACATAACTACACATTGAATAGTGTGCTCCCCATTGAGTAGACATGAGATCAGTCTCAACTGCATCATGAGCTTAGAATATATACCTATTTAATTTATTATGTTTCCTTTTTCCCTTCAGATGCCCTCTTTAAGATAATGTTGTCTTAACTTGGCATTTGCTAAGTGGCTCTAAAGCAGTGCCCTGGGGAATGTATAGCTAAATATTTCAGGACAAACTCATTACTGTAAATGAGCCTGTTTGTTACCCAAGATAGAGTAGACAGTCAGCCGTAACGGAGATTACACTGTAGCGTGTGTGTTCTTGTTTAGTGTTTTTGTGTATTCATTCTTCCCTCCTCTGAACGCTCTTGAGTCATTGTCTCAGGCAGACAGCATCTCAACATCATCCTAATCATCCATGTTGCATCACTTTGAAACACACAGGGGTTCCTCAAACATCTGCTTTCAAAACAGCAGCTAATGACAAGAGAATGTAGTATAATTTGAAGTGTAGTACTAATGAGGTCCTGTGTGCTGACCGATGCATCTTGAGGCACATTTGTGTACAGTGGTGCTTGAAAGTTTGTGAACCCTTTAGAATTTTCTATTTCTGCATAAATATGACCTAAAACATCATCAGATCTTCACACAAGTCCTAAAAGAAGATAAAGAGAACCACATTAAACAAATTAAATAAAAACGTTATACTTGGTCATTTATTTATTGAGGAAAATTATCCAATATTACATATCTGTAGTGGCAAAAGTATGTGAACCTCTAGGATTAGCAGTTAATTTGAAGGTGAAATTAGAGTCAGTTGTTTTCAGTCAACGCGATGACAATCAGGTGTGAGTGGGCGCCCTGTTTTATTTAAAGAACAGGGATCAATCAAAGTCTGAGCTTCACAACACATGTTTGTGGAAGTGTATCATAGCAAGAACAAAGGAGATTTCTGAGGACCTCAGAAAACGTGTTGTTGATGCTTATCAGGCTGGAAAAGGTTACAAAACCATCTCTAAAGAGTTTGGACTCCACCAATCCACAGTCAGACAGATTGTGTATGAATGGAGGAAATTCAAGACCATTGTTAACCTCCCCAGGAGTGGTCGACCATCAGAGATCACTCCAAGAGCAAGGCATGTAATAGTCAGCCAGGTCAAAAAGAAACCCAGGGTAACTTCTGAGTGACTAAAGGCCTCTCTCACATTGGCTAATGTAAATGTTCATGAGTCCACCGTCAGGAGAACACTGAACAACAATGGTGTGCATGGCTGGGTTGCAAGGAGAAAGCCACTGCTCTCCAAAAAGAACATTGCTGCCCATCTGCAGTTTGCTAAAGATCACGTGGACACGCCAGAAGGCTATTGGAAACATGTTTTGTGGATGGATGAGTCCAAAATAGAACTTTTTGGTTTAAATTAGAAGCGTTATGTTTTGAGAAAGGAAAACACTGCTTTCCAGTATAAGAACCTTATCCCATCTGTGAAACATGGTGGTGGTAGTATCATGGTTTGGGCTTGTTTGGGCAGAACGTGGGTCATGCAGCAAGACAACGACTCTAAGCACACAAGTCGTTCTACCAAAGAATGGTTAAGGAAGAATAAAGTTAATGTTTTGGAATGGCCAAGTCAAAGTCCTGACCTTAATCCAATCAAAATGTTGTGGAAGGACCTGAAGCGAGAAGTTCATATGAGGAAACCACCAACATCCCAGAATTGAAGCTGTTCTGTACGGAGGAATGGGCTAAAAATTCCTCCAAGCTGATGTGCAGGACTGATCAACAGTTACCAGAAACGTTTAGTTGCAGTTATTGCTGCACAAGGGGGGGGTCGTCACACCAGATACCGAAAGCAAGGGTTCTCATACTTTTGCCACTCACAGATAAATAATATTGGATCATTTTCCTCAATAAATAAATGACCAAGTATAATATTTTTGTCTCATTTGTTTAATTGGGTTATCTTTATCTACTTTTAGGACTTGTGTGACAATCTGATGATGTTTTAGGTCATATTTATTCAGAAATATCGAAAATTCTAAAGGGTTCACAAACTTTCAGACGCCACTGCATACCCCCCCCGACACACACACACACACACACACACACATACTCACATGTATGTACATCTTTAAATGTTTGATAGGCCAGTCAGAAGGCCAATTCCTAAGTATAGACCCACTCTCATGAAGCACAAACACACAGGTAGAACGGAAGGAGTAGACAAATACAGGTAGTCACACATTAACATTCAATATCCAAACATGCACATGCACTAAAGGTCACATGCACACAGACAGTCTGACTAATTACAGTATCGAATACTTAATCCATGGATGGGAACTCTTTGGTTCTAGCAACAGCTGTGTATAGCCTTCTCAAACAATCATACAGAAGATGCATTGTGATGGCTGAAGACATGGAGAGAGCAAGAGAGGGTGAAAATATTAAAGAACAAGCTTTAACTGCTGGACTGTCAGCGGAGGAAAATAATATTTGTCCAGCTGGACAGGCCTCCCTTTGTGCAGGATAAATGAATGTTGAGCTTCCTGTCTGCCCTGTCAGGGAGGGTGGTATAGGCTGCACACTGCAGTGAGGAAGCGGAGCAGAGCGCGGGGAACTGTTTGGAGTTTGACAGGGATTATTAAAATCGGAGCAGACGACGAAGAAGTGGTGAGAGGAAGAGTGTGAGAAAGCCAAATTGACACTGACACTCTCCATTACCTTCCACTTGATGACAAGGTTGATATGAGACCCAACGAAGCGGCACGAGTGCGGGATTGGCTGTTAGCATCGGCGTTAAGCACTGCAGAGTAGGGGGTGGCCCTCAGCTCTTGCAGAAATATAGCGACTGAGGGGTACCTAACCTTATTGTTTATTTATTTGGTCTTTTTTCAGTGTTAACTCACAGCATTGTGAGTAGGTGGTGATGGTTAGAGACTGATACGATGCATTTTGGTCAAATGCCCTCCTACTATAAACAATTTTCTGATCGAGGGGAAGTGGAAGACAGAAAACTTTGTTTGTTCATGATGTGTTTCCAGTTGTTTCAGGCGCCACCTGACTTGCACCACATTATAAGGCCCTTCTCTGCAGACAAATCAAGTTATTATGTACCATAAGACTCATGAGGTGTGTGTGTGTGTGTGTGTGTGTGTGTGTGTGTATATGTGTGTGTGTGTGTGTTGCATACACACATGCATGTCTTTTTGTGTGTTGATAGACAGGCACATAACTGGAGTTTTGCAGGTGTTTGTGTGTTTTGATGAAGAATTAGATGATCAAAGCAACGAGCAAAATTAATCAGTTGTATTCGGTGTTATTTAAATGCATAATTAGTTAAACATCTTTTTTTTCCTATATCTGATGAATTGGCAGGTGTCATGAATGCTGATTTTAGTGCTGCTCAGTGGAGTTTTCTCTTTCCCTAATAAGATATCTCTCACCAGGACTCTGTCTCAGGAGCAGAGTATGGAGTGGCCTGGGGACTTCCCTTATGACCATGCTTTTGTAGAGCTGCTGGTTCCTGGGCTGTCCAATGAGCTGGACATCCAGCAGCTGCTCCAAGACACGGAGGAGAAGCTCAAACTCAATTCCTGCAGGTGAGTCCAAGGGGCTGATCTTCCATGAAATGGAAATCGTGCCATGGTCAGACCTCTGGCTAGCAAACTGCTGATATTACACCATTGCATCCTGGCCTGTTTGCACCAACAGATTTACAGTAACAGTACTGCAAATTTTCTAGAGCAAGGCCTGTATTATTGCCCTTTTAAATGTTTGTACCTGTGTGATGTGTGTGTGTGCGTGCGTGTGTGTGTCCGTGTGTGCATACTCGCGCGTTTCAAATCAGTCTCTGATACAGTATTCCAGCCTTTTCGAGGATTTGACAGAGATATTAAGGTTTTGTTTTTTCCTTTTTTTTCCTAGATATCACAGACCCATTTCAAAAGTGAACTTAATATTCAGGTGTACTTTCTATGTATTTCTTTTGTGAGAAAACTTAGCCTCTACAAACAGCTTTTATTGGAAAATAAATGGGGAAAAATATTAACTTTTTTCAGTCAGGACATTTTGATTATACATAAAGATAAAGCTTTGCTTTTTACCACACGTATGCATCTCGAATAAAAAAAAATTTCCAAGATCTTTAGAGATTTTTTTATTGCCCTGTAATTTTTTGGACCCCCCCCCCCTTCCCAAATGTATCCGGCCAATTACACAACTCTTTTGAGCTGGCGTGGTCACTGCTCCACCCCATCTGCTGATCCGGGGAGGGCTGCAGACTACCACATGCCTCCTCCGATACATGTGTAGTCGCCAGCCGCTTCTTTTCACCTGACAGTGGGGAGTTTCACCAGGGGGACGTAGCACATGTGAGGACCATGCTAATCCCCCCCAGTTTCCCCTCCCCCCTGAACAGGTGCCCTGACCGACCAGAGGAGGCGCTAATGCAGCGACCAGGACACATACCCACGTCCGGCTTCCCACCCGCAGACACGGCCAATTGTATCTGTAGGGACGCCCGACCGAGCCGGAGGTAACACGGAGATTCAAACCACTGATCCCCGTGTTGGTAGGCAACGGAATAGACTGCTATGCCACCCGGACGCCCTGCCCTTTAATTTTTCTAATAAAATGTGTCTCGACTTTAAAAGGGCACTTTACACCAAAAGCAAAGCTCCGAAGCAAAGCAAGCTTTGCTCTGAAAACCTCAGTTATGATTAAGAAGTGTGTACAGCCATGGTACACACTCATTTAGTTTGAAAGTTTATCAATCTCAATTTATCTTCCAGTTGACATTATTCATTGGGCACTTATTACAATGAATCTTAAATACAGCTCAATGAAACGACCGAAGCCTCAGGGAGCCGTTATATTCGGAACATGTATAAAACAGTATATATAGTTAATTCTGACATTTTAACAACTTGGATGAAAAAAAGATAAGATCAAATATTTGTTGACCCAAAATTTACAGTATAGGTCTTACGTCAAGTGCCACTAACAACAATGAAAGAAACAAAATGGCCATAAGATAATAAGATTATATGACAAAGGAAAAATCCTGTAACCACCTGAAGTTGCACTGTCAGTGATGACTACAATATAGAAGAATCTCAGTAGTGTGCTAGCGCTATATATATATATATAATATCTTTGTTAAAAGAAACACTCAACGATAGGGAAAGTGCTCAACAAATAAGGAGCAAAATACTCCAGTGATTCAAGTGAATTCTTTATGAGACAATACAAGCCTGTTTCATGCTATAAGCAGTCATCAGCTGTCAATAAAGCTACACAGGAAAGACCATACCATTAACTGCCTCATCATGCACATCACGTGCACAATGTCCAGTGGGGAAGGGAGAGGTGCCTGAATTGGCCAGCAGTTGCAGACATAGATAAAGCATCTATTTTGTAATTATAAATAAATCATGCCAATAGACAAATACCACCCCCCCATTCCCCCACCCCCCACTGGACCGTTCGCGATCACGTGTTTTTGAATTTTTGAATGTAGGCACCTCTCCTTTCCCCATTGGATGCTGTGCACGTGATGTGCATGATGGGGCAGTTAATGGTATGTCCTTTCCTGTGTAACTTTATTGACAGCTGATGATTGCGTATGGCATGGAACAGGCTTGTACTGTCTCATAAAGAATTTACTTGAATCATAGTATTATTTATACATATACAATATATACATATATAACATTTTTTTCATCCTCATCAGCTGCCAATGTGGTGCATGACACACGAAACAAGCTTGTACTGAAATGCATTAAAGTTTTTTTTTCCTACATCTATCTTTATATATATATATATGTGAGTTTTTTGTTTGTTTGTTTTTCTGGAAACCATCAATGGTGTTGGTAAGAGTGCTCAACAAATGAGGAGCAGAATATTAAGATAGATTTAGAAAATCAACTTTAATTCATATCAGAACAAGCCTGTTTCGTGCACCACACATTGTACTGACACATGTGCCACGCATTGCACTGACACATGTGCCACGCATTGCACTGGCACGTGTGCATGGCGCATGAAACAGGCTTGTTCTGATATGAATTAAAAGTTTTTTCCTACATCTGTCTTAAAATATTCATTCCATCCATTTTCCGAACCGCTTATCCTGCTCTCAGGGTCGCAGGGATGCTGGAGCCTATCCCAGCAGTCATTGGGTGGCAGGTAGGGAGACACCCTGGACAGGCCGCCAGACCATCACACAGGGCCGACACTCACACACACACACACGCACATTCATACCTAGGGACAATTTATTATGTCCGATTCACCTGACCTACATGTCTTTGGACTGTGGGAGGAAACCAGAGCCCCCAGAGGAAACCCACGCAGACACAGGGAGAACATGCAAACTCCACACAGGATGACCCGGGACAATCCCCAAGGTTGGATATATATATCAATACAGATGCAGGAAAAACGTTTTAATAATACATAGCAGTACAGGCCTGTTTCGTGTGTTGCGCAATCATCAGCTGCTAATGTCTATATATATATATAAACTCATACGCCTTCATCACCTATATATATATATAGGTGATGAAGGCGTATGAGTTTAAATACTTGGGGTCAGCTGTGCAAAGTAACGGGGAGTGCAGAAGAAAGGTGAAGAAGAGAGTTCAGGCAGGGTGGAGTGGGTGGAGAGGAGTACCAGGAGTGACTTGTGACAGAAGGGTACCAGCAAGAGTTAAAGGGAAGGTTTACAAGATGGTTGTGAGACCAGCTATGTTATATGGTTTGGAGACAGTGGCACTGATGAAAAGACAGGAGGCGGAGCTGGAGGTGGCAGAGTTGAAGATGCTAAGATTTTCATTGGGAGTGACGAAGAAGGACAGGATTAGGAATGAGTATTAGGAACGAGTATGCCAGAGAAGAGGAAGGCCAAAGAGGAGGTTTATGGATGTGGTGAGGGAGGACATGCAGGTGGCTGAGGTGACAGAGGAAGATGCAGAGGACAGGAAGAGATTGAAATGGATGATCCGCTGTGGCGACCCCTAACGGGAGCAGCCGAAAGTAGTAGTAGTAGTAGTAGTAGTGTAGTAGTATATACGTATATATATATAGCACACTTCTAATAATCTTCTATATTTAGGTCATCACTGACAGTGACACTGAAAGAATATATATATCTGCAGAGAGGAGAGAGAGAGAGAGAGAGATATTGGAGGAAAAAAATCAATAGTTCGGGTCTTTTATTCTTTGTGGCAGTGTAAGGGGCAAGGGCAGATGATGAGAAATAGACTAAATGTGGAAAGTGAACAAAGCCTCACTCTGGCACCATTAGTGTTTGGATCCCATCCCTTCATTTTTTTCCACCTTCCTCCTTTCTTTCCTTCTCTCTTTCTTCCATCTTTCTCTTTCTTCCTCCCTTCTAAATGGGAACAAAATAATTGAAGATTCCACATCTTGAAACGAAAACCCTTGGGTAGGTAATTCAAGGCTTATTACTGAAGGCCAGGCCATTTTTCTGCTCTCTAAGCATTAAAGGGTTATTTTGTGTTCCTGCAGATGGGAGAGGGATAACCATTATGAGAACAAAGGGTCCGGATAATAGAGAATGGGGCTAAAAATAAGGCGGTCCTCCTCTTGCCATGGGGGATCGCAGGTCAGTGTCTCTGTGGGTCTATGGCATACTTCATCCGAGATGGTTTTAAGACAGTAGTCCTCATTCTGTAAGGAGACAGGCATCTAAGGTGAGCTTGGCTGGTCTTTCTTGCCTCAAACAGGGTGGTTTGGTGACACACACATACACACGCACACATGCCTCACTCACCTGTGTGCACTGATTTATCGGTGTCTGGGACAAATTACAAAAAATGGAAGGAGAGAGGAAAGGGAAGTAGGGGAGTGAAGGATTATGTTGTGGGGAGAAAGAGATAGAGAGAGGGGGACAGAGAGAGAAAGAGAGAGTTAGCTGCCCTCCACCATGAAGGACTTCAACCTGTTTATGGGTCAGAGTGACTGGCCTGCTCCCAGCTATCAGATGTCAGAGATTTGCCTAAGCGCTGCTCCCTAATTGAAGGAGATTAAGATAGGCTGACAACGGAGCCGGCTCCCCCAAATTGAAATGCTGTAATCCATTAGTTTTCATCAGATGGGACAGTGGCATGGCACGGGGCTGGAGTAGGACCAAATGTGTGTGGGGGGGGGGGGGGTGAGGGCAGGAGGAAAAGTCCTCTAATGAAGTGTCAGTGCAGGCCTGCAGACTGCAGACATGCCTCCGGTTTCACAAGGCAAAGAGGTCTCACTAGTCGCCTGCCGATCTTGATGAGTGTACATTAGTGCTTCAAAATTTGATTGCGTGTGAGTGTGCATGGGTGTTTAAGTGTGTGTCCTTGTGTTTGCATGTGCGGGAGGCATGTGCACACTTTTTTGCCTCCGTCTTTGTGAACAGGTGGAGTTGGAATAGGCTTACTAATGTAAAATATATAGGCTTCCTTTTTTCCTTTTCTTTTTTTTACTGAAATATACAGTTCTCTAATCCCTACAATATGTAGTTGGCTGTGTCTAGCTGTTTGTGACATGTGTGTTAGGTTAGTTAATCGGCTGTATCTGGTCTCCAGTGTCGTTGGGTGGCTGGGGGCTGAGGGCTGAGAGCACTAAGTGGGCCACAGATCGGGTCAGAGAGGGATCTGTTTTCAGCTTGTTCATTCAAGCCCGTTCACTCCTCGTCCCCTCGCAGAATGGGCCCCTTTCATGGAGCAGATATCTGGTTTTCAGGCGACTGGTTTGGCACCGACCGGAGCTGGTTCTTATTTGAAAGAGATCTCCCTGGCCCTGTCGTCTCCTCCGTAGGCAAGCGGGGGTGGGGGGTGGGGGTGAGCGGAGCGGAGCGCGACAGACAGACAGCCCCACAGCAGCCCACCCACACTAAATTAATTCTGACAAGGAACTTAAGATAACGTCAAAGCGCTGACTAATCGCGGGATTGGGTTTCTGTAAGTCAGGGAGCTGTGAAATGTGCCATCATATCTAATGAAAGACCTCCGGTTGCTCCCTTTCTCTCTCCGCGGTGGTGGAGGTGGGGGCGCGGGGTTTGCGGTGTCGACTGTCTAGCTAGACAGCGCTGAAAAACAATTAGATCTTATTTCGGAGGTGTGCGTGTGTATGTGTGCATGTGTGTGTGTGTGTGTGTGTTTGTGTGTGCGCGCACGTGTGTGTGTTTTTAGGGTGGTATGATTGACATGTTTGTCAAGGGGCCTAAAGAAACCTTCACATACAGTTTCCTCTGCCTCCGCTCTTATTCTTCAAGTCTTTTGTTGAGTTTCTAACTCAGTGTTTTTGCCATTACTGGGTTGTCCATTGTCGTGTTCACTTTGGAAGTTTAAATGGTTTTATTTTCTCTGAGTCCTCTGTTTTCTGCGCACTTCTCCCCCCCCTTTTTTCACCCCTCATTCTCTTTCTGTCTCTATCTCTCCATGGTGTCTGAGCGCTTGGCGGTGGAAGTCATCAGGTCCACAGCTAATCCTGCCAAGTTGATTAGGCTGCTGGTAGCTCTCACACTGGCGGGCAAAAGGTCAAAACATTGTAGAGAAGCTGGATGGACTTCTGACACAGACCATCCGCGCTGACTTTATAACTTACAGCGCAGGACTCTAAGGAGGGGTAATTGAAAGGATAGAAAAGAAAAGAGACTTAGGTGAGCAAGATTGTTTCAGAGGAAGGGAAAGAGATGGAGGAAGTGTTTGAAAGTTATCTGCAGCAGGCAGGTAAAAGTGTGGTTTTTGCCGTAGGTCTTAGGGTGCATTTTCATAGTCGGTGAAGACAATAGTGAGGAATCAGGAACAGGAATCAGGAACACTTTATTTGAAACGGAATGCCGTTTCCCCCAGCCCACAGCAGTGCAACACAAAGACAAAAACACATCCAAAAACTACAAGAACACATATATCCAAACTAAAAAAAATTTTTTTTTAAAAATCACCGTCCAGGAGAACGAATGCCAGCCAGGATTAGGGTGACCAGACGTCCTGGTTTGTCCGGGATTGTCCCGGTTTCAAACTGGGTGTCCTGAGTCCCGACAAATATCTGTAAGATAGTAAAATGTCCTGGTTATCAACATCCATCCCCCATCATGTCTGGCGCGTCAGACAAGCTTGTGAGCGCGTGCATATGCGTGTGCACGTGCATGAACGTGCGGTGCACTTTTTAGTGTCCCGGTTTGGGATTCTGAAAATCTGGTCCCCTTAGCCAGGATGGCTGTCGGAACTGCCGGTCTGCATGGGCTAGCAGTAAGCTTAGCCTGCCCCGCTTCCTTGTCCTGTCAGACCGCCCTCGGTGTTTCCTCTGTGGGTGCAGCTCCGGGCAGGGGCCTCGGTCCTTGGGCCCACCGGACGCAGCGAACACAGAGGGTGTAGAGGAATGGAGATGGAGTCAATTTGTGAGATCTAAAGAGAAAACGCTCCCTGTTCCTGTGATGTACAGCTAGACGTGCTTAGGAAGCAAAAACTGATCCGCAGTTTACCTCCGTTGTGTCCACAGCGTACAATTTGCCCAAGTCCAAGAACAAGACGATATTTCTCATTTGAGTCCTGATGTAAAAAGTTGGATTAACATCTGGCTTCAGCAATAAAAAGGAATGGGAGTAAGGTGTTGTTAAGCCTGCCTGCCTGAACAGAATAACCACGGATAAGCAGTCAAATTCGTATCTGCAGTACACGTTTCGTAAATTCACCTTCTTTTTTTTCTTCTTCTTTAAATGAGCTCCTGAGAGTCGGATCGAAGCGAGATACAGATGGAAGACCGTTTAAAACCCGCTGTCAATGTTAAGTCCTGGGGTGGAGCCCAGAATACACATTCAAGTTTATGACGTACAATAAACAGACACACTGCACCGGCGTTCACATCAACATAGCGATTTCATCAGAAGACATGGCATACCGCCGAATACTTGGCTTGAAGTATAATTCATCACCTTTCTGTCGCTTTTCATTAAAATGTTTGTTTCGTCTAGAGCAAGTTGTAACCAGAGGGAAAGAGGGTCGTGGCTGTTACAGTCTGTGTGGAGTTCATCAGTGGCATCAGTGATGTACCCAGATTGGTAAAACTTCATTCTCCTTGGAAGAAAGACAGATGGAGGTCACATAGACAAAGCGTCATTTGAACAAATCCTTTTGTGTTGTTTATGTGTCTGTCAATTTTGTAGACGGCATTCTGAGACATGCTGGTTGTGTTTGGATCTAGATGGAGCTGTGTTTCACAGTGAGTTAGCTCTGGGCAAGTATTGTGCACCAGCACAGCCCATCACAAGTAACAGTGGGCTCTTTGCTATGCCTTGCATGCATCAACATGTGTGCACATATGTACACAGACGAAAAACACTAACTGGGAATCAGGAATCAGGAACACTGTATTTATTTCATTTCCTGTACTTGCGTACAGGAAATGAAATGAAATATCGTTTTCCCCAGCCCACAGCGGTGCAACACAAAGACAAAAACACATATCAGAAAATTACAAGAACACGTATATCCAAACGACAAAAGACAACGAACGCAGGTTGACTGTCGGAACTGCTGGTCTGCATGGGCTAGCAGTTAGCTTAGCCTGCCCCGCTTTCACGTCCTGTCAGACCGCCCTCCGTGTTTCCTCCTCAGGCGCAGCTCCGGCAGGGCCATGGTCCCTGGGCCCACCGGACGCAGCAGACCGAGCTCCCCCAGCCGATCCAATGCCAGCTCCCCCAGCCAGACACCTTTGATACACCTCCCCGCCCTCCACACAATGACACTGAAAACACAGTCACTGCTAGGCGAGGCCGCCGCCAGACCGCCCTCGTTGTTATCGGAACTGCTGGTCTGCATGGGCTAGCAGTTGGCTTAGCCTGCCCCGCTTCTGAATCCTGTCAGACTGCTCTCGGTGTTTCCTCTTTGCCCTGTGGGCCCAGGGCCATGGTCCCTGGGCCCACAGGACACAGCAGACCAAGCACTCCCAGCCATCAAATGAAGACGACTCAAACTTAGACGCAGACGTGGACAAAGACACTGCACGGATGGTACCGCAAACATAAGTTCACACCACCATCTTCCCACACCGGAACTGGGTGAGGCTGCTGCAAACGTGAATTTGCACTGCCATTTTCCCACACCGGAAGCTTTTCCGGTGTGGATATGGCCAAAATAAAGGAAAAACGTTGAGTGAAAAAGCTTTGAGTCTGAGCTGTACTGCGCGTTTGTACATGCATTTCTTGATATGGAATCCTAACACATGGAACACATTGACACAAACACATGCTTGGATATCTCCGTCAGAAAATTGGTGTGATAGGGACAATATCCTTGACGATTGTAAGACCGACAGAATAAGCAAGGGAACATCTGACATTCTAGAGGATAGCAGTTTGTAAAAGTCCATAACATTTTATCCCCCCTGCGTTTCCCCCTCTGTAAGAAAACTGTGTCAGATTGAATGGTTATTTAATGTGTTGCCATTGGAAGACATCTGGATGTGTTCATGGCCCGGGAGCAGGCAGGAGGTAGTTTATAGGCCTGCAGAAGGGGATGAGCTGTGTGATAGGGAAATAGCACTTTGGCTCAGTCTCATGCACACACACACACACACACACACACACACACACACACACACACACAATAAGTGTGCACTGTGTATGCACATCTTCACTAAGCAGGTGTGTTCAGATGTGATCATTCTGTCTCTCTCGCTTGCTCTCTCTCTCTCTCTCTCTCTCTCTCTCTCTCTCTCTCTCTCTCTCTCTCTCTTTCTCTCTCATGCGTGCATACACACGTACACATTATTTGAACATATTTGTGCTTGTGCAACATACATTATGTGCATGCACTACTATATAATGCATGCATTTTTTATGCAGTTATATGCACACACATATGCAGTCACACACTTGCTCATACTGGCTGGAGAGAAACACTGGCATAAGCAAGTGTATATGCATCAATTTGCATGGAAATGACTAAACATGACAGGCCCGAAGATGTCATTCCTAATCTGTCACATTAAAGTAGAAACACAATTGCTGATGCTGTTTGTTAAACTCAGAAGGCTCATGTTTGTGTGTGTGTGTGTGTGTGTGTGTGTGTGTGTGTGTGTGTGTGTGTGTGTGTGTGTGTGTGTGTGTGTGTGTGTGCGGATGAGCGTAGTTAGATGAAGAGTAAGACATGAGACGGCGAGTAGAGTATGGCAGGCGTCTGCAGACGCCCGTAACAACTCACGGCACCAGACGCTTAGTGCACACTCACACACTCTGATATATCGATGTCTGTGTTCATTATTGTTGGGTCTCCCTTATCTGTCTTCTCCGTTCTCACATCTGAGCGAGGGAGGGAGGGAAAAGAAACGTTTGGGCAGAGGGGGAGAAAAATGTGCAGTGGTTTGGTCAGTGTAGAACATGACTTCAGCATTGTGTGTGTGTGTGTGTGTGTGTGTGTGTGTGTGTGTGTGTGTGTGTGTGTGTGTGTGTGTGTGTGTGTGTGTGTGTGTGTGTGTGTGTTGTTTATTACGGTGATGTATTGTGCCATATATTTAATCCAGAGTTTTCAAACTTGTGTTGGACGTCTTCGTGTCACTCAGTATTGAGCAGAACCTAAAGGACCTCCAGGCCAAAATGGGAGATTCTTGGATGGGAGAGCGACCACCCAGCCCCACAGAATGCCTCCAGTGGTTCAATCTCAGAGCAGCCAACAGTGTCAGGCCTCTTACCACGGGCCATCAGGACCTCATGGAATTCTTCCGAGCTTTGGTAATATATCTTGAGGGTGGCGGTGATGATGGTAGTGGAATCAATATAAATGATAATAAAGGCCAAAATACACCCCATACCAACTCAGACTTTCCCATAGACACAATGCAACATGATTGGCAAATAGAATGATAATAACTAAAAGCACAATAAAATAATTGTAATTGTATCAGCATGTGTGGGTATTGCTCAGTATTCTCAGTTACTCACATCTATTGTATAAACATTACCTAGTGGCCATTTAGCTGTATATCTGTTATTTCTCATTTCATTTACTTTGACCTTGGATAGTAGGAGTCAGCTTGCTAGTGAACAAGTGCATATGGCTGCTGCAGACTTATTAAATCTTTTTTTTTATGATCTCCTCTCCCATCCAGCAACAGTACCTGAGGTCAGGAAAGGAGGGCCGAGAGGAGACGACGCTCCAACTACTGCTGAATCTATCCTCCCAGTTTGGCGTTTCCTTCCCTTGTACTCCCTCCTCCTCCTCCCTTAAGTCTCAGCAGACTGTGTCCTCCATCCCTGTGGTCCATGTTGTCAAAGATAATGCCTCCCTAGAGGTACAGTACAATGCAGTAATTCCAGTAATTCCATGTATCGTTTAGTTCAGTTGGGAATTCAAAATCACACCAGTGAAATCCATTTATATTAGACAGATTAGGTTTGACTTAAACTACATGCCGGAGTGGCTAAGTAGCTGCCCTACACAGCAACCTATTGTGTACTGGAATAAGCACGTTTTGGTTTCAACGGTAATTTATCATCTTAGGGATGTGTGTGTATTTAGGTTCAGGAGGCGTGGGATGATGTGCGTTTTAAGCTGCGCTGCCACCTGCTGGGTCGGCTGTCCTCCCGCATCACAGACAATCGGGGACATGGACGGCTGTGCAGTCTTTCCGTCTGTGAACGGATACGGTGTCTGCAACAACTGTGTTTTCTTTACCCCGAGTCCGAGGTGTTTACACACTACCAGGTACAGTGGAATTGTGAAAAATAATGACACTTTATTGTTTTTGTTTTTCGATGCCACACTGAATACAGTCCAATATATTCCTTTTTTAAACCAGCACATTTCTATAAAATGTGCTGGTTTAACAGTACAACAATGTGGACAGTTTAATGATCTCTATGATGGTATTTCATTCAGTAACATTACAACAATATACAACTTAATACCACATGGCTTTCATCTCACCAGGGCCTGAGAAGCCAGTCGGTGATAGCTCTTCTACACTCAGCTCTGAGCTCCAGCTCAGGCAGTGACACTGGCTTTGGCAGACTTAGTGTGGGCCTCCGCTCTGTGGCCCCAGTCCTGACCCAGGCCATCAAGGAGGATCTCCATGTCCTCTCACGGCTTGCAGAGCCGCACACTATTCTGGGTTTCCTCAACACGGCCTACCTTAGCACTGTCGCCCAGGAGCTGGCCTCCATGATGGCGCGAGAGAGCGAGACGGCCCTAAAAGACAACACCACACTCAGCGGCAAGATCAAGAAATACTCAGCCATGTCCAGGGCATCCGTAGGTTAGTGGCTGTTCTCATTATGGCTCCACGTTTTAACTTCACTGTTCTTTGTAGCTCTTCTTTCCTCATCCATTCTCACCTCTTGCTTAAGCCATGTCAGTATTTCTCAGGATCCGGGTCTTCCATCCATCTAATTCCTCTCCAGTCCTCATTTTGTTATCCTCAAGGACATTTCTTCCCACTGAAATGCTGTCTTTTCTCTCCTTCTCCAACCCATAGAGCATGGTCAAGTCTCATGCGAGTCATTTTCAGGTGCTCATCGTACCTGACTTTCTTCATACCCCAGCAGAGGAAGAATAGGTCGTCCGGAATTTCTTTCCTTCCAATCATGATTGCCTTATGCTTCATGCGTTACCGTGATAGGTTCTCCTTCCACGCAAGGTTGAAGCCATTTTCAAGGTCCATCTGCTGTGTTTTTAGGCCAGTCGATATTGCCCCTGTACTTATTCTGCTCCACGGTGTGCCACAAGCCAATATGTACCACCTATGCCCAAGGTTTGTTTCATTGTTAATCTCTCTCATTCTCTATTGATGCAACACTATGCTTGTTAAAACATAACAAAGACAGTGCGGCAACAAAGCCTTCAGCCCCGTGAACTTTGTGCAGTAATTGTTAGGAAAGAATGAGAATAATCAGTCTTAGCCTTCCTCTTTTTTTATACTTATTTTATTTTATTTTTTGGGTAAACATACAGAGGCGTAAGGAGAAGGGTTCAACACTCTCTCGACCTTGTTCCACAGTGGAATGGAATTCCAAGAGAGGGAAAATATACGCATGAAAATAACTTATAATATGTGCCACTGCCATTGTGCAAAATGTGGTGTTCTGCAAGGGAACAAACAGTGGTTTTGTGCTTAAGGACTAAAGAGGTTGCACAGAGCTACACACCGCATGTCAGTCTTGATACTCAATTCTCCTCAATCGTTCTTTGTTTATTTTGTAGTGGCCTATTTATGGCTTGCTGAGGGTAAAGATCCCCCCCCCCCGAAAACAAAGTGTAAAGTGTGTGAGCCATTGTTTACTTTTTTCAAAATGGTGCATATGTCAGCTTCCCCGCGGGACGGGGAGAAGAGTGCTTTTACATCTGCCATTCTTCTATAAACACATCGCCAGTCTCGCTTCTTTACCGCCCTCCATCCCTGCCTTCCTCCATCCCTCCATCTCTCACTCTTTCCATTCTCTCTCTCTCTCTCTGGTTCTTACCACCCCCACCGCGCCACCCCCCCACCCCCGCCTCCTTAAACGTGAGATGAGAGGAGGCAGCCAGGATAATTGGCCATGCGTCAGTTGGGCTGTTTGATCACGTAACGCGGCGGAGGCTACACACCTACGTGCCGCTCAACAAACCGTCAAATGTAGCACCGGAGGCAGAACACGGCTCCGAAGGGAGCGAGGGACCTGTGCTGTGTAATGACAGTAAAATGGAGCACTTTTACCCTTGTTGGTATGTGTGTGTTTCTGTGTGTGTGTGTGTGTGTGGGTGGGTGGGTGTGCATTAGGGTGAGAGAGAGAGAGAGAGAGAGAGAGACAGACAGAGACTTCAGGCAGCTGCGACACAGCTTTGAGGGCTACAACTGGAATTACAGTCTTGCGTTGTAATAATACCACACACACACACACACACACACACACACACACACACACACACACACACACACACACACACACACACACACAAAGCCTACAGAAAAGCATACACACACTATAATACACTGCATTAACACATAATACACTGTAATACACATAATACACTGTAACAGTGTTGTCTTTGCTGCAATACTGTAAAACTGTAATACTGTACTGTAACACTGTAATACACATAATACACAATACACTGTAATACACATAATACACTGTAACAGTGTTGTCTTTGCTGTAATACTGTAAGACTGTACTGTAATACTGTAAGACTGTAACACTGTAATACACATAATACACAATACACTGTAATACTCACAATACATAACACCTAATACACTGTAATAATACCCCACTAAACACACACACACACACACACCACACAGCACACACAAAGCCTACAGAAAAGCATACACACACTATAATACACTGTATTAACACATAATGCACTGTAACAGTTGTCTTTGCTGTAATACTGTAACTGTAATACTGTAACATTGTAATACACATAACACACCTAATACACTGTAATACACACAATACATAATACACTGTAATAACACACACTGTAGTAATACCCCACTAAACACACACACACACACACACACACACACACACACACACACACACACACACAAAAAGCCTACAGAATGCACATATCCCCCCACCAGAACAAAGGGCTGTAGCCTGAGTGTTAATGTATAATGTGCTTTCATACTTATCCATATCGCCTACCCCCTTCCCCAGTACCCTTGCTTGCACCCATGCCGCACCCATAATTGTCAAGACAATTATGACAGAGGGGAAAAAGACAAAAAAAAAGTGATCCTGTTTTCATGAGCATCCAATGGCTCCTCAGATCCATCCCCCCTCCCCTCTGCGTTATTGTTTATTTCTGCGGTAGAGGCAGGCGGTAGGTATATTTTGATATAAGCCATGCCTGGGAGGTTAAGAAGGCTCCCAGGGGAGCAGTGCTGTCTGCAGCATCAGCCACCGTCAAACCACTGAACCATTTAACAGTGTTCACGGCAAGATCTGCCTCTCCTTTTAACCCCGCTGACTCAAAGGCAGGCTCTGACATTGTTCCCAGACAGATGTGAGGGGGCTTCAGCCCCCCCATCCCCTACCCCCTTTTCTTCTTCTTTTTCTCCCCCCTTCGTCTCCTCTCCCTCTCTCTGTTACTTTCTTGTTTTCCCTGCTTTGCTCGTGGTTTTCCGAGTGTAATGGGCTGAGCAGAGAGATGGGGGGGGGGGGTGCTCGGCAGGTTGGCTGGTCAGGAACAATACAAGCTTTAAACCTGCCTAACACAGCCCATTGAGTTGCAGGGAATGAGTGACCCGAGAGAGAGAGAGAGAGAGAGAGAAGGTGTGTGAGTGTGTGTGTGTGTGTGTGTGTGTGTGTGTGTATCTGTCTGTCCGTGTGTGTGTGTGCGTGTGCGTGTGTATCTGTCTGTCCGT